>NC_071273.1:11207642-11372642 GCF_023375685.1 Ictalurus furcatus
TACTATTATGCTGCCAGCTACTTATTTAAAAAAAGAAAAACAACAATAATAGTTCAGGAACATGTTAACTTTCAATTGATTTGAAAGTTATTCAAAGGTTAACGAAACATAGCTAGGTAATGTGTTTGGTTAACTTTAGAATAACTTTCAAACAATTGAATGTTAACATGTTCCTGAACTATTATTGTTGTTTTTCTTGATAGTACATTAGCATTAAAGTGATTGTCACTAGCTACACCAATTAATAATTATATAAATTATATTATACAAATCATTTTTTTGTCAGGGAACACATAAAATAACACAAATAGCTGCTGAGACTCTATCAGCTTTTCATTAGATGGATGTTTATTGACACTTCAATAGCAATGGCCATAACATTAACATCACTGTTAGCATTACTCTTTGTTACCTCAGTATAATAAAGGAGACCCAGGGTGATTGTTATAATTCAAACATCTATAAATTTTGAATGTTAACTTGTTTTTACCTTGTATAATTTTAGAAGCACATTTTAGAAGATATTTTACAGACTTCCATCTTGTTTCCTGTCTTATTTTATAGGGTTTTTTTTTTCCAGCCTCTATTTATATAAGGCAGCATGGAGTAGCATGAATATCTAATGAACAGATTGTGTGTGGACAAATAGTCAGGAGTGGTAGAGGTAGCAGCATATGAGCTCAGTGCTTGAGGTGGTGGAAGCACTGAGATAGCTGGAGAAACAGGATCAGTAGCATATGTCAGTCATCTTGCACTGTCAGGAAAGCTCAGTCTCCAGGCTAAGAGATCCGTCTGTCTGGTTGTACTTGCCTGCCTGCCTGCCAAATGAGCCATGTCTTCCAGCTCTACAGGCCTGGTATCTCTCTCTCTCTCTCTCTGTGTGTGTGTGTGTGTGTGTAGATATGTGTCTGCCCCAGTGATACAATCCAATATAGATAATTAGGATATCTACAGAATTTCACTTATTCTCTAATTATCAATTAACATACCACAAAGGAACAGTGTGTAGTAAGTGACACAAACTGTACATGTGATATTTTTACAGTACATTTTTGCCATGTCACTCATGGTATCTCAGCAAAGTTTGTCAACTGGCAAAGAGCCACTGTTTGCCACTTGAGCCATTACTGGTTCTGTGCATGCACTGAATTCTGTGACATGTATAGGTGAAACTTACTAAGGGACATTCAACTAAATATTAGGTGTGCCGTATGTATATTCCTGACCCTGTATGTATAACGTTGACCTTGTGTTGACTACAGAAAACCCCAAATAATTTAAAACTTGTGAGCCAAATTCTTGTTTTTTTTTTTTTAATTAAAGATGTATGTTGTACAATCATTATGCCCCAGAAAAAGAACAGTTCAAAGAAATGACTGAAAGCCCATTATTGCCATGACATTCATGTTCATGATGAGTGTATGTAAACTTCCGACCACAACTGTAAATGTTCAGGTTGTCCCAGTTTTCATGCCCTTTCAAGCCCTCGAGTGTTAGCAATTCTAGCAACATGCCCAACTATTGATTAGCACTCTAACAACCTTGAATATCAGGCAAGGTAACAATAGAACTGCACAGCACACATAATATTAATTGACATCATAACATCTGAGTAATATTGCGAATATAAGCAAGTATTTTAGTCACAGCAATGTTAAAATTAAATTTTTAATTGCCCATAATGCAGTACAGATAACTGCTGGTCCATTGCCTAACAGGTATGGTAAAAACTCAGTAAAAATAGTGACAACTGAAATACTTAGGAATTTTTTAAATAATATCAGACTTATCCTTTCCTGTACATCTTGTGTTCTGCTCTCCAAAAATCAAATCATGAAGTCTATCCAACCCCACAGCATATTTCCCCATCAATTGAAAATCACAGGAAGTTCGGTTTAGGTTTGTCAATTGCCACAATCATTATGCAACAGGCACAGAATTGCAGCTGTCAGTGCTGCTCTTCGTCAACCTATGCATGGTGTCCTCTAATCAATAGATGTTAATTACTCCTCTTTATGCAGGAGATTTTCACATAAGGCCAAGAAATAAAATTAAAGCACATGAAATAAATCATAACATGTTTAGCATATTTTTAAATCTTGGTGGGGACAGGAATCACAGGGATGGGAAAATCTGACAGTTTTGACCTTGTGAGGACTGCTTTTTTACAAAAACTGAAAGAGCTAAAAAATTTCCTTATAGTTACAGAAGATAAGGTTATGGTTAGATTTAGGTGTAGGCAAAGCATCAGTTGGCGTTCCAATTCATCCCACAGGTGTTCAGTGGGGTTTAGGTCACGGTACTGTGATCGGGTTGTCCACTAATCGCAGGGTTGGAGGTTCAATCCCTGGCCCACATGACTCCACATGCTGAAGTGTCCCTGGGTTGCACATGATAGCAGTCTAGCACCTTGCATGGCATTGGTGTGTGTGTGTGCTTCCAACTTTGTGGAATGAGAAACAGTATAAAGTGCTTTGTAGAACTGCTAAGGTTAAAAGGTCATTTACCATTTACCATTTACTGAGTGCGCCATTTGTGTTCTTCCACACCAACCTTGGAAAACCACATCTTTATAGATTGTGCTTAGTGCACAGGGGCATTGTCATGCTGGATAATATTTAGTCTAGGACCCTTTAGTTCCAATGAAAGGAAATCTTAGTGCTACATCATCAAAAGGCATTCTAGACAACTGCGTACTTCCAACATTGTGGCAACAGATTGATAAAGGCCCAACTATCCACTGAACCACCGTCTACACTGTGTAGTGTAAGCAATTACATAGAAGGAGGTGTGGCACAGTGAGACAACAGGTAGTGCTGGTGCCTGAGAGCTCCAAGATCCAGTTATTGTGTGTGTTCTCTCTGTCTCCACATAGACTTCCTCCCACCTCCTGGAAACAGGTTCGTAGGTGGATAGGCTTCTTTAAGCTACCCATAAGTGTGAGTTTATGTGTGGTGCCCTGCAATGGAGTGGCGTTTCACCTGGGGGTGTATCCCAGCCTTGAATCCAGTGTTCTCAGGATAGAATCCAAATCTGCTTCTCTTTAACCCTGACCAGGATAACATGGTTACTGAAGATAAATTAATTACTAGAATTGGGAAACATCTCATTTCTATCCATTTTATTTTTCACACATAAGAGTATGTTGTGTATACTTTTTTTCCTCAACATAGCTGTCCTCCATCGTAATCAATATTCAGGTCAGATAAGAGCCCAAGGATAATAAACTTAAAGCAAAACTCCCCCCCCCCCCATTCACCTTCAGGCTTGCTGGCTTTGGCATCCATATTCCTATACAGTTTATGCTTCATTTAATCAATGTAGGGTTTATTGCAATGCATGGACTGGCATACATACTGTAGACAACAAGCTAATATTGTGAAATTCCATCCATTAATGCAAGGACAAGGAATGCAAATGTCTTTCCAGTAATGAGCCCATCTGTACTGTGAAAGAGATATATAAAGAGTGATACACAGAGGGAGAGAGAGAGAGAGAGAGAGAGATAGAGAGGTCAGTCTATTGATGAACAACTCACCTGAAGCCCTTCAACTATTCTGCCACTTCAGCAAATGTCTCTCTAAAGGGACTTAGTGAACAGAATACCAATTTTTGTTTAAAAAAAAAAAAAAACGGAATCTGGTTTCATGCAGAAAACCAGCTAAGAAAAAACAGAGTGTGCAGTCTGCACACCCTGGTTTGTATTTACACTGGTGGAATCTTTGAAATGTTATTACAGTTACTTTACATGAACATTTCAAGTCACTGCTTGAGGACAAGGTCACTCAGCGTTCTATGCTGACGAAAAAACAACTTAATATCCCTCTGTGTAATTGTTCTTTGTGTCAGCATTTTGAATTTCTTAGCATTTCCTTTCAAATGTGACAAACCATTGCAAGGTGTGGCTATAATGAAGGTAAATAACATGTTCTGGCAAACCATTTGGAACCTCGGGAGAGGGAGATGAGACCATTCACAAGCTCTGCTCAACAAGAGGAGCATTGACATCTACTGGGGATATTGAAGAATGATCACATATACATTACAGCACAGTGAAATTCTTTTCTTCACATATCACAGCTTGTTAGGAAGTTGGGGTCAGAGCGCAGGGTCAGCCATAATATGGCACCCCTGGAGCAGGGAGAGTTAAGGGCCTTGCTCAAGGACACAACAGTGGCAGCTTGGCGGTACTGGGGCTTGAACCCATGATGTTCTGATTGCACTTGGAGGAACCCAGTAGACTAGACATCCCTTCATACCAGAAATATCTGGTTTTGGAGTCCATCTCTGTGGTTAAGGTTACTATGGTGTTTAGAAAATTTTATAGTGGCAAGGCTTTAAGGGTGGATGAGATTCAGCCAGAAATGTTGAAGGCACAGGGCAAGTGTGGGGCTGTGTAGTTAACATGCTTCTTCAATGTTGCATGAAGATCTGGGACAGTGCACTTGAACTGCCCAACTGGGTCACATGGTGGAGATCCACATCTGCTCCATGCAGACTCTCAAGCCCTATGGGTCAATCCCTATCCTTACCTATGGTCATGAGCTGTTTTTAGGGATTGAAAGAATAAGGTCATGAGTACAGGTGGCAGAAATTAGGTTACACCACAGAGTTGCTCAACTTCCTTCTGTGATAGAGTAAGAAGCTTGACAATCTGGGAGAGCCTCAGAATAGAGTCATTGTTCCTCTGAAGTAAAAGGAGTCAGGTGTCTCACAAGACTCAGTACTTGGTCTTCTTCTGTTCTCCCTCTTTACTCAATATCTTAGTGAGATCATATCCTCACATGGGTTTTCTTACCACTACTATGTGGATGACACTCAACTCATTCTCTCCTTCCCTCTCTCAGACATGCATGTTTCCACTCAGATCTCAACATGTTTGGCCGACATCTCATCATGGATATCTGGGTCACCACTTCATGCAATCCTGTATAAATGAAGTGAGAATTGTGTCTACATTATTTGTCAAAATAATTTAAGATGGGTGTCAAATTCCATCAAGAGTGTGTCTTGTCTCCAATCCTCTTTGTGGTTTTCATGGATAAGATATCAAAACACAGTCAAGGCTGCAGAAGTGTCCAGTATGGGGGCTAAAAGTAACATCCCTGTTATTTGCCGATAGCCCCACCCAAACTGGTTCTTCAACATACACTTAAATGTTTCACTGTTGAGTAAGAAGCAGCTGGGATGAAAATCAGCACTTATAAATCTAAGGCCTTGGTTCTCTTCTGGAAAAGAGTGGGACGTCCCCTTCAGTTGAGAAAGACCCTGCCTCTGGCAGAGGAGTATTTCAGGGTCTTATTCATGAGTGATGGAAAAAGAGAGCACAAGACTGACAAACAGATTGGGATAGTGGCAGCAGTTTTAGTCACTGTACCAGTGTTTGGTGGTAAAACAGGAGCTCAGTTTGCAAATTACACTCCCTGTTTATGGGTCAATCCCTATCCTTACATATGATCATGAGCTGTGGCTAGGGATTAAAAGAATAAAGTCATGAGAACATGTGGCAGAAATGAGGTTCCTCCACAAGGTTGCTCAGCTTCCTTCCATGATAGAGTGAGGAGCCTGACAATCTGGGAGAGCCAGACAACCTGGGAGAATAGAGTCACTGTTCCTCCGAAGTAAGAGGAGCCAGGATTGGGTACCTTACATGAATTCCAACTGGTTGGTTCCTGGTAAAATTGGATCAGGCATGTCCACTGAATGGTGACCTCAAGGCTGTCCCTAGACCTAATGGAGAGATTATATCTCACAGTTGCCTTGGGAATGTCTGGGGATCTTTCAAGAAGAGTGACTGTAATCTGTGGCTGTGGATAGAGAGGTCTGGGCTGACCTTCTATAGCCACTGAAAGCCACACCAGGAAAAAGCGAACAGAAAATGAATGAATGTATGTATGATATGATGTACGATATGATGCATGTACACTGTATATTTATTCATTTCATCTATCTTCATTAACCATTTTGTCTTGGTCAGGGTCATGGTGGAAAATAAGTACTTTCATATTTTATCCGATTTACGAATGACCATATATATATATATATATATATATATATATATATATATATATATATATATATATATATATATATATATATATCCACAAAGAAACCAAACTACTGACAACTAATGTGTGGCTTACTGTGAAACATTTATCCAAAATTGAGCAATTAAGGTCATGTGAACACTCTGAGGTGCAAAGTTTTCATGAAAGCAACATTACCTATCTCCAGCCTTCAAATTCCATTTTGCAGCCTCTTTAAGCCTAGCCCAGAAACCTAAATATAATCATACCTAGACATAATCATAGAGCTAGTGTGATGTATTCATACATCTTTTTTTTTTTTTTAAAGATAAGCTACACACCATCTGCTGCATTTGTACTCATCCCAAATTTGATCATGAGTAACTGTCTCTCAAGTGTCTTATTAGTGAAACTCCAGCACAGCAGTTTCATTTGCACTATTACTGAGGTTTAATGAAGACCAGGTACACATGCTCACCTAACAAGCAAGCATGCTCCATATGTATGACTGCTGTACTCAAATACATTTTCCATATTTTGCTACATTAATATGGTTTCCCTTAGTATTTAGTGTTTCACTTTATTGCACAGTTTGTTAAAGGTGATTATTAGTGATCATTAGTGATTATTTGTGTATCTGTTGTAGGTTTGTATTTATGTGAATGAGTTTATGCTGTATACATACAGTATGGTTGACACAGTTGACCCTTTCAGGGTGTGACTGTATTATTTAAGTATTTAATTGCACAGAAACTTTATTGGTTGCTGAATTCATCTAGTTATTCTTTCATTCATCTTCCACTTCAACCTGTACAGGATTACAATCCAAAGGCTTTCCCAACAAACACTGGATACAAGGCAGGAATACACTCTAAGGACACCAGTCCAATGCAGGGCACCATGCAGACATATTAGCACAATCATTCATATATGGCAATTCTGTGAGTGCAGACCTTGCCCTCAACTAAATGACATGAAGAGTGATGATGGAACTGTAAAAAATTGCCAGCATCCCCAGTAAAGACTCTTGGGTAGGAGCTATTGAATAGTAGCAAGGAGATGGGGAGATGTGTACAGAAACTTCCTCACAGTAAAGTACAGTAAAGCACAGTACATCATAATAAAGTTACAGACAGATGGGAATTTATAGGAATATCATAAGAAACAAGTGGAACTTCAGGCATGTCCTTTCTCCCAAACTTCAGTTACTTCATAATGCTTTGTTATGCGTTCATGTTCAAACTGGGGACTGTGGATCTGTGGGGTGCCACTGCTAGTCACTACTCTACCATGCCACCCTGCAGATTTTAAATATTTATATCACTCTATAACCACTGGGTTTATTTACAAAAATTGCCTTAATGTTGGGTGTAGTTCACTCTCACATCTTATTCATATTAGAAATAACATAGTCATACAGCCAACAATACGACTATATAGTTCCATCCTTTACTTATCGATTTGCAATTAATTACCTGCAAGGAGTAAAAGCCATGCCATGCCATACACACTTATTGGGAAACCACTCCTTAAAACCCTTTAAACGGGAGCTCAACCACATGGTTACATACTTTTATGATTGTAATTCCAAAGGCTCTTTGAGTTTTAGAAATGTAGCTTTAAAATCTGGATGAAAACCAGACACTGATTTCACCAGCACTACTTTTCATTCATTCAGTTAATGAGCTAAAATGTCAAAAGCTAGTAAAAAGATAAAGCACCTACTTTTTTATTTACTTTCCACTCTTGACATTGTGAAGGTATAATATTACAGTCATGCCATATGTATGAATTGTGTTAAAACGTGTTACCACAGGGTCACTAAGTCGCTAAACTGAGAAACTAATACACTAAACTTTATGTAGTTATGTAGTTTATGTAGTATATTTTATTTTGTTGAATCTGTAGTTTTAAAAGCTAATACTCTTACAGAACTTGCTAGTCTTATAGAAGGTGATAATCATGGTCTCAGCCTGTCTAGTGTGTATGAGAGACTAAATACCTTAAAACGTTTAACTGTAATTCCATATCCAAGTTTCCAATCAATATTCATTACATTTGTAGCTGTAAACTAAAACCATACTACTGGTTCACTGGGGTCAATAGGCACTTCTATTGTTACCTTAAATAGGCAACTCAACCAGCTGGTAGATGTCCATAACTCCTAACATAAGGGTGAATTTGAAATTTAAAAAAAAAAAATTTGCACAAGTATTTCATTGTGTGCCTGTTAAAGACTGCCCTCTCCTGGAGTGACATCTAAGATCCCACAGGCTGATGACTTCTGAGGGGAAAAAAAGCTAAATAATGAACATCTGCATAAACTAGAGAATATGAACTACTTAATTAATATGTTTGCGTTAATTTGCATTAATTCATAATTCATAAGCCATGAGTCTGATTGATTATCAGTATTTAGAAACATAATGTAAAGTGTTACCAACAAGTATTTTGGACCAAAGACATAAAATGTACAAGAAAATGGCTCTTATGATAGATCTACAGTACATACAAGTATGATAACAAAAATCAGTACCTTAACCACCTTATTCACAAAGCCTGGCTACAATAATGTATGGGTAGCATGTAAATATTTGTGAGAGTTTTAAAATAAATCCTACAGCTTTTTTAAACAAAAAGTAGAAGGTAGCCTGACACCAAATGTAAGTTATTTTTGTCAAACAGAACAAATCTGACAACTTGCTCAGCTAACAATTTGGGCAAACATTGGTTAAATGTCCAACACTGGTCTGAAATATTTAACTGTATATTTATTATTAACCTGCTGGCTTGCATGTACTCGATGAAAATTAAAGAGGCTGTAGAATTATTATACATGTCCAACTAAAGTATAGGTTAAATATCCAAAGTTCATTCATTCATCTTCAGTAACCACTTTATCCTGGTCAGGGTCACGGTGGATCTGGAGATAATCCCATAATCAGTGGGCACAAGGTAGGAGAATTCACCCCAGGTGAGACGCCAGTCCAGCACAGGGAATTATACACACACATGCTTATTCACATTCATGGGCAATTTAGTGCAGCCTACCTATATATTTTTGGACAGTGGAGGAGACCAGAGAACCCAGAAGGAAACCCACGCAAAAATGGAGAGAATATCCAAAATGCCACACAGAATACCCAGTATCAAAAAAAAAAAAAAAAAAAAAAAACCCACAAGAAAGACAAAAAATCCCCAACAACATTGCTATTTTTTTGGTATCTGAAATAGGATTATTTGAATCAAATGACTCAAATACAATTGTACAACAAAACAGGCCAAATATCTGAAATTTTAAAAAAATATACACTCACAATACTATAATTAGAGCTTTACCTGCTTTTGCTGTACAGCAGTGCTGCTTAGAAGTAAAAACATATATTAAATATAAATGAAATAATGGAGCTAGGAATGTAAAAACACCAGTTGTAGAGACTTTTTACTAATTCTGGTTACATATTTCAACATGGATACAAATTCATATTTATATAATTGTTGTATATTGTTTTACAAAACCGTACAAAAGCCATGTAAAAATGACTACGCTCAATCTTGTCTCAGTCATAATTTATACTGAGATGACTAAAAATAACCATGAGATGAAATATTAAACTATGACACCAGGTACCTATATTATGGACAGCTATATCAGCAGTGCTAGCTCAGATCCACCTTTATATGAGCTTATATTTTTCATTAAAAAAAAGTAAGAAGGAAAAAAATCGAACAGAATCTTACACAATCAATCAGTATCAGTTTCTTGCATTTGTGAATTATAGCTGAGGTTTATTTCACTTGAGGTTTCATTATCTAGCAAGGAGTTTCTGCTTCCATCCAGACAGAACGAGGTCAGAGACTGTCTGCTGATGTCATACTTCACCTCACATGTCAGTGGTGTCCTCTTTCAGGGCTTTTTCCTCAACACTTTTTTCTCCCGCTGTGTGAGAAAGCTTCTGTCTCTTAATGATGACATGCTTACATAGTGTTAGCCGAGGCTTGTTTGGGCTGCGCTGGTGCAGGTCAGCAGAGGGTACGATCAGGCCAGGACCCTGGCAAGAATTAGATGGTCGGCACAGACATTTCAAAAAGTGAGTAAGCAAGAAAAAGTGAATGCTTTAACTCATGTAAGTAAAAAATAAAGACAGTGAGGTGAGCTGCTATAGGAAAATAATCAGTGATAAGGTGCTACGATCCCATTTCCACCCCAAAAGTTCATTACTTTCCTATAACAGCACATCCTGAAGTGTTTTATACCACAGCAATTTACCAGCAATACCACCTTTTATTGGATTCATTCATCTTTTTTTCACTTGTGAAGTTAATGAAACAAAAATTGCAGCTTGCCATGATACAGAAAAACTGCAAAGCCTTCCTTCCGGAAGACTTCTCCATGTCTGGAAACTTCAACTTAAATCTTTAACTCTGACTGAGCGGACACTGGAGATGCCTTGATAAAGGTAATAAATGTCTCATTGTGGAAAACTTCACCACAGCAAGGATTATACATTTTTAATCAGCTTATGTGGCGCATCTGGCGTACAAGTCCCTGAATATGTTGTTACTATAAAAATGATAATGCCTTAGAAGGAGTGCATTAATATAAACCTATGCTTTGAATTACAGCCAGCACTACTGCTGTTATTAGAGCTGCTGTTATTGAAAATTAATCAACAACTTCGGACCAATCAGAATTGAACATTCAACATTACTTGTATGAAAATGATTTGGTATAAACCAAATCATTTCCTTTATTGTGGTGCGATACTGAAAATTATTACTGAGATTTTTTTAAGTAATTTATACCTCAAAGTGGCAATAAAAGTTTAAATGGTTGAAAAAAAACACATGATTTTAGTGACTGTCACATTGAACTGCACTGCCCACCAAGTACTTGTTTTAAAGGGAGTGGCTTAAATGTAATTTCATAAGCATGACTATGCTCACACACTCAGAAATTAAGGTTCCATTTTAGGTACATGTTTTGGACCAATACTGGGTATATTTTACTTAAGACGGTGCCAACTTAAACTGCCAAATCTGCCTATTTTGTTATGCTTGCACATAATACATGATTAAAGTAAAATAATTAAACGCAACACAAACTTTATGGACTTCCTTTGTTCCTGATACAGCATGTGACTTGCATGTGCTTGGTTTATGAATTGTGCATTGACTATAGTTATAGACTAATCTGAATTTTTTTTTTAAGGATAACAAAATAATTACTGAAATACAGGAAGGTACAATGCATTCATTGTGCATTTTGTAGTTAGGAAAGTTGCTATAGGAATATTTTAAATGCACTTGTCCCTCAGTCATTTTTTTGTGTTTACATTGTAAATACCAGTATGATTTAATACAATAGACTTTCCTATTTCAGATATGGTTTCAGACTTCCTAATCCTGTTAAGAGCTATTTTGTGCATTACATAGTTGATTTACCTTTTTGATGGCAACCAGGACGAAGATGGGGATGCAGATCATCGGTGTGAGAGTGAGCAGGACAGCGACTGCAGAACCCCAGCTAGGTACGAAGTCTGCTGAAGCACTGAGTGATGGACTGCTGATCAGATCATACAAAAGAGTGGCCTGAGGTGGCATTAGAAAGAGAGAGGTAGAGTGTCAGTCAGATAGAGACAGAAGATTCTAATTTTTATTGTATTGTATTAGAATAATTATAAAGAATGTTTGTGATTTGATAGCTTAGTCGTGGTGCACAATGTTCTTCTACTAACAACTGGCAAAAACAGAATAATAGTGCTTATATCACTGATGGTCCTTAACAGCTCTGTGCTTGGATTCTGGCTCACTTGTAAGTTTGGATCAAAATGAACTTCTATTGATTGTGTAACAGTTTGTTTATCATCAATGAGATATGAAGCAAAACAGTTTCTGCTGAGAATGAGCAATGAATGACAGAGGAAATAGTAGAGAGAGAAAAGAGGAGAGAAATTTACTAAACTTACACCACAGATGAACGGAGTGATGAAGAGCCAGCAGTACTTCAGCACAGACCAGGGAGGATATCCTATCATGTCCTCGATGTTATCAAAAAAACGGTCCGCACCTGTTGCATTGTAGATCACTGTTAGATCATTGTCTCATTTTAGTAAGTCAGAACTAGCTTCCAGTTTATTGACATGTGGCCAGTGTTCATCAGCATTTTGATACCCAGCTTATATATATATATATATATATATATATATATATATATATATATATATATATATATATATATATATATATATATTCATTATTCATTATTACTAGGAAGAAGCAAAATGATCTACCAATAGAAGAATACAATTTCAATTTCAATGAAATTAGATCAAATGTTAACGATAGGATTAATATTTTCCTTATATAAAAAATACAAGATAAAATTTAGCTTTTAAAAGTTTTTGCAGTGTTGGCACTGCTATTATTTGTGAGCCTGCTGATAAAGGTATAATTCCAATTTGCTGCTCTATCTACTGAATGCAAATGCATTTTATTTTATGTCATTGTATACTAAATAATTGTACTCTGTTAATACCTAATATTGCAAAAGATATTATTGAAAACTGTGAAGACTGGCCATGAAGTTGAAGTTTATCTGAATATCCTGTTCACGCAGTATTTGCTTACTTCTTTAAAATTGCCATGTACATGCCACAATTTGTAACTGAGCAAAAATATTAATCATTCTAAAAGACAAGCTCTCGTTGAGAGGCTTTGCTCTTTTATCTGGTATATGGTAACTGTGACAGCCGGATTGATGAATGATATTTTTATTCAAATAACACTTGGACTGTGTCCCAAACCACACATTGTAAATTATACGGTTTGAGCTTAGGATGTATATTGGCATGCCCCTGACAGCTGTGAGATTAACTTGTGCAATGAAGAAGGAACACACAACCGATGTTCTTAACTCCCAAAGGAAAAATTATTTTCTAAAAGGTTTTTCTTTGATATATCAGGAGGTTTAATAGTGATTCTCACTTATTCGAGGTATCACAATTGTTTCTCCTAAAAATCTCCTAAAAAGAAAAAGAGACCTGAGATTAAAGGAGATAAAAAAAAGAGAAAGGCTATTCTTGGCACGGTGAGAATTTAAACAAGTTATCTCCAGGACAAATGCTTTACCACTGAAGCACCTGGAAACGTAACACTAAAACAAACATGTTCTGTTTGCCCAGGTAGGACAAAGAGGCAGGCATCCAAACTTGTAGGCATCGCCCATTCCAACAAAACATATTTTGCTAAATTAGATGCTTTCTGTAACAGATTCAGTGTATTGCTGCCTTGCTTCCAGTTTTCCCAGATCCACAGCAACCCTGACTAGGATAAATTGGTTACTAAAGATGAATGAACAAATTAAGTAATAAAGAACATTTACCATTATGTTCACTCGTAAGAGCTGCATAGTAGCTTCAAGATTTCAAGGGGATTGAAACCTCTTTTCCAAATACAATTTTAAATGCTCTGTACAACTACAATAATAGTGTTTATGTTGTACCTGCAAAGTAATTATAATTATTTTTGCTCTGCTAGCCAAAATAGATCCCAAAGAAGCTACATTCAATTTATAGCTCGCTAGCTAGCTCCCATTGATTTATACATCCTATTAAAGGTGCTTCCAGTAAAATTGTTGTCCCATCTTCCTTTTCATGTTCATCTGAGAAGAGTTCATATTTTACGTCATAAGGTGTATTCCTGAGTATCTTTTTCCATGCCCGCTGATGATGTCACTAACACTACTGTAGTAACTGTTTTGAACTAGGAAATGGAATTTTACCCGGTGAACACAGATGAGCGACGTGATACACACAGTGAAACATCCCAGTGACGTTATACAAAATATACAAAAAAATCCCCCTTGGAACGCCACTCAATGAATTACATTAATGGACTGGAACTAACTGGTGTTTAATGTACATTACACAGGACCTGTCATGGCCCTATCACATTAACACACTGATTAAGAAGGCCCATCAACATCTTTATGACCTAAGACATAAGAGATTTTAAACGGCCCTCTAAGGTGCTAAGGAGCTTCTATACCCTACACCATTGAGATCATTGGTTAGCATCACAGCCTGGTTTGGGAACAGCACCAATCAGGATAGGCAGATTTTCCAGAGGGTGGTATGATCAGCTGAGGTCACCATCCGCATTGAGCTCTCTAACCTGCAGTCTATCTACAGCAAGCGGTGCTGGACCAAGTCCAGGAAGATAGTCAAGGACCTCAGACATCTGAACAATGGACTCTTCTCTTCTCTCTGTTGCAGTAAGGGAAGTGCTTCAGCTCCCTGAAGACCAACACAGAGAGAATGAGGAGGAGCTTCTTCTCACAGGATCTGAACCTGGACAACATCTAGGACTAGACCTTGGATTTGTTTGCACTACACCCACACCCCCTACATTCTTGTTACTATACCCATATTTTTTTTTACCATAACCTTAAGATCACCTGCCTAATGTTGTGTAGTTGAAGGTGCTCTGACCTAGTCATCTAGCCATCACAATTTGGCTTCAACATTTTCGGTGTATGTTAGCTATTTCACTGCAACTACCTCACATCGATGTTACACAGCATTGTACTGTGCATACAACTGCACATATCTGCATTTTATTCCTCATATAGTCCATACTTTTTCTGCCATATATCTTGTTTATCCTTTATATTATACTTTGTTTTTCTTTTTCTACTTCTATGCTAGTTAATTCTGTTTTATGCAAATAAAACCATACACAGTCATACTGTGTATGGTTGTGTGAGACCAATAAAATTTGCCCTCGAATTTGAATTGGGTAGTATAGTTAAATTAGCTCTTGAGTTCGTGTCATGTGGTTTTATTTTGACATACACCTGTTGCCGAGATTCTAGTCTTGCCTCTGCCCCTGTCCAGTCATTGGTTTGTTTCCTGGTTTTATTTACCTGCTCTCTTCTTAGCATTTGATTAGTTAGCCTATTTATATCCTTTTTCTTTTTGTTCTTTTTTTTTGCGAAGACTTATTGTACTATTGTATTGTCTGAGAATTGTTTTCCTGCTTCTCTGTTATATGGTTTTGACCCTCTCCATTTTCCTTGGTTTTGTGATTATAGATATTCCTTGTTTAAGGCTGCCTGCTTTTTCTTTGACCACTGTCTGAAATATTGACAATGATTATTGGATCTTCCCTATTAAACAACACATGGCATTTACACAGTTGTATCCAACAGCTTTGTCAGAAATTTTCCACTTCATTAACAAACTTATATGACACAGAAAATTAGCATATAATGTGGTTAATCATTCTCAGATAATAACTTAATTACCATCAATGATGGAACGTAGCTAGAAAATAATTTAGGAGCCTGATTTCACTGCTAGTGCGAAAACCTTCTCACTAGGTAACAGATGGAGCATGTGTATGCAGTTTGGTCTAATATGTAATATAGTGAAATGTATGCAAGGATACATGCCACCCTTTGAATATGGAAATTGTGTCTAAACAGGGTGCTTTGAACTCATGTGGCTGTTCATGCAGTGTGAGCTCATGTTTCATGCAGTTCCATGTTATATAGTGGTTACATGATTACTTCAACGTTTTTGAGCAAAGATAACTGAAATAGGCCTGCTGAAAGGACACATCATTTTGTTATTTTCTTATTATTGATGTTTTTAGACTCTGGCCACTACTCTGAACTATTTGAAAATCTCTGCTGTAATCCATGTAAACAATTTAATCCACATATAATCATTCTCTGCAGAAGCTTACCATACACCCAGCCAATGACAAGCGTCTCAAAGCAGGCAATGAGGAGCAGGTTGGTTCCACTGGGGCCGTACATGTCTATCAGCTTAAAAAGGTGGAGCCCACCCTGAGAGAGAGGCAAACACACACAATGTTATTTTGGTTCACTCAGGTATTGGCTTTAGGTTTGTGTTAGTTTAGTTGAACTATTATTACAGCAGCGACCAAATGTCAACTGTTTTTATTTAACAATTTACTTCATCGGAAGATTGTTAGTTTGAATCATGGTACTGCCAAGCTGCCACTGTTGAGCAAGATCCTTAACTCTCATCTGCTCAGCTCAATTCTTAGTCACTTTGGATAAAAGTGTCTTCTAAATGATTTACATGCAAATTTGATAGGATATTTAATATTCACAAGAATATATTGTATAAAAATTATGGACAAAAAAAAACTTATAAAAAGTATAAGGGGGAATTTATTTTTTGAGAAAATATCATAAGGAATTAAAATTTAATGTGATTTAATGTTGTGTTATTTTTATTTTTGTTGTGATATGTTGCAGCCTGAGAAAACCATTCAAATTTAAGTTTCTACTTTAAAGTTATGAAAACTACAGGCTTTCCTGAGCTGAAATATGTTTCTCTTTTGAACATATCTCAACTACAAGTAAAATTCTAGCTCTGCCACTGTAATAAAAACAAAAACAGTATACCTATTGGCTCCTGATAACGGATATGATAAAATCAGTTTTTTTGTAGTGAACCCAGACTTTTAGACCCTACTGTATGAGGCTCTCATTCAGTACCCGAGTGACCAGAGGAAGGCCCAACAGGAAGCAGACCACGGCAATGAGCAACACCAGAATCTCTCTGCGCTTTGGCTTCCTCAGAATTCCAGGGAAAACATCGGTAAGTGCTGTGGCAAGACTCTCCACACACACAAACTGAAACACAAACAGTTAATATGCATAAACCATTTTTTTTTCTCAAAAACATACTGTTAGTATGTTATGTGTCTAATGCAGTTTAGTAATAGTGTTTAGTAGTAGTTAAGTCAAGGCAACTGGAATTGTGATATAACTTAAGGATGGTTTACTGCTCATATGAGAAGCTACACCAGTGCTGTAGAATATTGGGAAAACCTTAAATATCATCAATTAATTATCAGCACTGCAAGACTGAACATAAAGAGGATTAAACAGGTTTAATACTGTTTATATTATATATTAGGGATGCAATCAAGTATAAATGAATTATTCAAAATGAGTGGAAAATATGTTCTAAACAGATACAAATACAGATATGAAGCTCAGTCAGATACTGTGCAAAGAAAGACAGTATATAAGTATGCAATTTAAGACCCAGTTACTGTGTGTTCCATACCTACAGTGGATATAAAAAGTCTACATGTCCCTGTTAAAATGGCAGGTTTTTGTGGTGTAAGAAATTAAACTAAGTTAAATCATGTCAAAACATTTTTTTACCTTTATTGTGAAATTGCAACGTATAAATATCAAATGATAAACACCCAGAAATGGTTTTGGGGGAAAAGAAAAACAAAAACTTCCACTACCCAGTGTGTATACCCTTTTATAATTGGGAATTTGGTAGCGTTCAGAATCAACCAGCCATCAATTAAATACACCAGCCACCAATTAAAGTGAGTGATAAACCCCTAATAAGGTACTGCTGTTAATATAGTATTTTCCTAACATTCCTAACATCTTGGTAACATCCAAGTGGAAACGCCATGGGCTGCAAAGAGGTTACAAAGCAGGTATGGGATCTCATTGTTGAAAAATATAAATCAGGAGAGGGTTACAAAAAAATTTACAAGGCATTGGATATACCATGGAACACTGTAAAGGCAATAATCAAAAAGAGGAGAAAATATGACATGACAGTGACACTGCTAAGAACAGGATGTTCCTCTAAAATTGATGAGAAGATCAGGAGAACACAGGTCAGGGAGATTTCCAAGAGGCTTACAGCAACATTAAAAGAATTACTGGCAAGTACTGGTTGCTCCTTACATGTGACAACAACCTCCTGAATTCTTTATATCTCTGGGCTATGGGGTATGGTGACAAAGCTGAAGCCTTTTTTTAAAAATAAATAAATAAATAAATAAAAAGTACATCCAATCTCCCAAAACCATGTGGAATTATGTATGATGAGACAAAAGTTGAACTTTTTTTTGGCTATAATACCAAAAGAAAACACAGCACATCACCAAAACCCACAGAGAAGCATGGTGTGGCAGCATCATAATTTGGGCTGTTTTTCTTCAGCTAGAACTGGGGCTTTAATCAGGGTGGAGGGAATAAGGAATAGCTACAAATACTGTACCAGTCAGTTTTGGCTCAAAACCTTAAGGTTTCTGCTAAATCAAATAAGATGAAGAGAGATTTCACCTTTCAGCATGACATCGACCCAAAGTAAACCACCAGATCAACAAAGGAATGGCTTCACCAAAACAAATTCGAGGTTTTGGAATGGTCCAGAAAGAGTCCAGACCTAAATCCAATCAAAAATCTGTGGAGTGACCTGAAGAGGTCTGTGTACAGGAGATACCCAGCCAATTTGAGTTAGAATGCTTTCGCAAGGAAGAATGGCAAAATATTGCCAGGTCAAGATGTCCCAAACTGATTGACTCTTACCCAAAAAGATGGGTGAGAAAATCTAAAAGTGCTTCAACTAATTATTAGTTTTGGGGTGTGTACACATATGCAAGCAGGTTATTTTACCTTTTTTTCTTTTTTTCCCCTAAAATGTTTCTTAAGTTTTCACTTTAATTAAAAGGTTAAAATTTCACAATAAAGGTAGAAAAGGTTCTGACATTATTTATCTTGGTTTCATTTTTTTACATCACATAAACCTGCCATTTTTCATTATATAAGCCTTCATTATATCACAAACCATGTTCCGAGGGACCTATGTTTGTATTAAATGAGCTCTAAAGTGAACAAGGTGTATAAATCATTGACTAATGATGACAAGTGATGACAAAGCATTCGCAAAGGTGTTTATGCAACAAGGTGTTCAGTCCAGTCACTCTGACATTGGCATACACACTCTGACACATTACTACCTGGCTGTCTAGTCCAAGGAAGAGGACCATCAGGAAGAAAAGGACAGACCAGAAATGAGGGCCTGGGAGGAGAGACAAGGCTTTGGGATACGCTATAAATGCCAGGCCTGGACCTGCAAAACAGTTCAGAGCAAAGACAGCTTTGAATCATATCACTGAGCACATTATGATAATTGCTTTCTTAGTATGTACTTTCCACTGTTGTGCTCCATGAAACAGACAAAATGAAACAGCAAATTTCAAATTACTTTCAGTGGTGCAGTGAAGTAATTGAAGGATTAAATTAGTTTTATCTCATTACCTGGGGAAAGGAGCTTGGCACAAAAGCCTAGCTGATGTATTGGACTGAAGCGCCTTCTGGAGGCTGAATCTAGTGTGAATTAATATATTCCTGATATTAACTAATATATTTACTGATATTAAGAGTCCCAGTACTTATTAACTCATAACTTAATTAAGCGCTCATTTAACTCATCACTTTATGATTTGGTGGGTGTGTTTTTGCCAGAAATCACTGATTCTGAACTCTGCATAAAGAGTAATTTTTTATTTTTTTTTTTTAAACTGTTATTTAAATGTATGGCATTATTATTATTATTATTATTATTATTATTATTATTACTGGCAGTAGTAGTAGTAGTAGTAGTAGCAGTAGTAGTAATAGTATTGGTCTGGGACCCTTTTGTTTTTGTTAGTATTGTTCTGTTTTTTCTTCATTTTCTGTCCTAAAACAAAGCATGCAGACCAAATCATGTCATAAAGCTCCCTCAATTATCAAAACACTGACATTTGTAAACAAAATATTCATCACATGTCCATCTAACCTAGAATATATCCCAGAAAAATGTCAATAGTTAAGGGATGGATAAGCATCTTGATTAATTTGAAATCACATCCTTCACTGGCTCACAACCTTAAGTGCTCAGATACTACTGCCTGGAAGAGTGAGTATATTCCAACACAGTGTTCTTAAAAAGTTAAATGCTACCTGATTTCACTATGTCCTCCATAGGTAAGGACAGCTCATGAGCCATGTAGCCCATGATAGAGAACACAGCGAAGCCTGCAAAGATGCTGGTGCCACTGTTCAGGGCACAGAGAGCGATGCAGTCTCTGATGGTACAGAAGACATAAAATTGTTCATTATGCGCATTATTCAAAAGCAGACATGCAAGACAAGAACAAAATTTTTAATTTTGCTAATGCACAATCAGAAACACACAAGGTTCAGTTTAAAGTTCAGTGGAGGGGCCACTAACTTGTAGCAGTTATTGTTGTATTTGTTATAGCTTCCCAAAGCAGTGAGGACCCCCTGACACACAGCATAGGAAAAAAACACTTGGGTCCCCGCATCACACCAAACCTAAAGAAAAAAAGAGAAAGATATGAAAGAGAAAGGAACAAAAGAGAGAAAATAGGTAAAAGGGAACAGACTGCACATACTATGTCTCTGGGACACAATCAGCCTCTCATATGTTAACAGATATTGTGCAATCTGTAGCCCTCTCAACCTCGTAGTCATCTGTGTGTGTGTGTGTGTGTGTGTGTGTGTGTGTGTGTGCGCGCACACATCTGTTTAGCATGAGCAGCACTGCCGAGCTGGCAGCCTTCCATTACCTCCCTCTCACCACTTCCTGTGTGTGCTTACATTAGAAGTATCAGAACAAACTAAACTGTAAAAAAAAATATATACACACACACACATATATATATATATATATATATATATATATATATATATATATATATATATATATATTAAAATTATATTAATAAATGTTGTAGTGAAAGATCCCATGTTCTACTTTTAAAGGTGGCACAGTGCTCCAGTGGGTAGTGATGCCACCTCACAGCTCCACGGTCCACAGCTCCAATAGCAATATTTTCCTGCATAATGACGAGTTGAAGATGGTGTAATGAACTCCATGTCCCAGCATCCTAATTCTACATCCCTGCTCAGATTGCTTCCAGCTTCTATATGATACGACCATGAACGTCAGCATTGCACATGCTCTTGCAACACCATCTCTTGCTAACCTTTCTGAAGTAATTCCTTGTCTATTTAATGTTCACTCTCTGTCACTATTACTCAGCCTTTCTCTGTCTCCCTTCTCTTTTACTATAATTGCTACTTACCAAACCTTAAATGTATACCTGTCATCACTTCAGCACCCTAGACAGTGCTTCCTGCCTCAGAGCAATTGATACATAACATTTAAAGGATAATTAAAGGATAATCACCACCACACCAGTTCCGGTGCATTTATCTCTACTTCTATGTTAGCATTAATTTTACTGACTTCAGAAATAAGATCGCTTGAAACAAAAAGAAAACTTCCAGCCCAAAGGGGTGTGTGGTCTATGACTAACACTAAGAGTTCTCTCATGAAGAACTGGAACAAAGAGAATGTTGTGTGGCGTTAGTCTGTACAAAACATGCAAGTCTGATCTAAAAAGAAGGTCTGTATTTTCCAAGCGAATGCATGTCTCGCAATATAGTGTGCACAACAATGGTCAAAGAAAGCACAGAAATGAATAAGAGAGAAAACCCATGGGACCAAAATGAGCTCTAATACAGCCCAAGTCACAGTGCGTGTGACACAGGAAGTCAACAAGGGGTGATGAAATACAGCCAACATCATTAACAGTGCTCAGCATTCAGCATTCATTGATACAGTATATAATATACTATGTCATAATGTCATATCTCTGACAGAAGCCATAAGAAATTTACAGAAGCTAGGGATCAAATAACTACAAGCTGCAACTGATATATTTTATCTCACTGTAAACTGCCCCTGCTACTTTGAGCATCCTCTCAGATGTGTACAATGAAATATGTCTACCAAACCCTCATGCTCATTTATATACATATACACACTTACATCAGGATTGGAGAGTTTGGAGATATCAGGGTACAGGTAATAGCTGATTCCTGTCCCGGCACCAGGTAAGGTGACTCCTCGGAAAAATAGAATCAGCAGCATGACATATGGGAATGTGGCTGTGAAGTAGACCACCTTGAAGAGACACATCACACATAATTACTATTTATTTGTAATATTTGTAATATAGTACTACTGCCATTGTAGTAACTTTTCTCTAATATATTTTTTAGAGATGTTCTATTTTACACTTCAGTTCTACACATTTTATAGTCCTGGCATTAACAGCCTAGACCATCTCAGGCAGAGCGTCCAGGTTGGGAGCAGATGAAATCAAAACTTGTGCGTAGGATATAGGCTGTTTTATCATGCTTTTAAATCACAATGAGTTGTTGAATTAAATACAATAATGCCAGTGTTTTTGTTCATGTGTAAAGAAAGAGTGGCAATGGTTTAAAGTATAACCTGACTAAGCATTCATGTCCTACTCGTATGGCTCACTTTAGCATAAATTTCAGGGTGACGTATCATGGTTAAATCTGTCAGGACAGTGCCACTGGACTTAATGCTGCTTCTCACTCGAACCGATATTGCACAAAAAAAGACCAGAGTCAGAATATCACATGTTGTTATTAAATTCAAATAATTTGTTATTTCGACATTTTTCCCATTTCATTTGTCATTTGTCCAGTATATACTGGTTGATCAAGGGCTTAAGGTCAGAAGGTGGGATTTTGCATTCTCTGATTGTTTCCGTGAGGGCTTTTTTTGCAGCCATGTCTTCTTGTTCATTGCCAAAGATGTCACTATATCCCGGAATCCAGCCGAAAACTATGCTGTAATTGTGTCTTTGCAACCGGTTTGTTTTAATTAAAATGTCAATAATTATCAGATGATCTGACTTCAAAGATTCCAGTGCTTGGAGGCAGGATTTTGAGCCACTAAACACTATGCAGTTCCGTTCCTTTGCATTTTCAACATGTTCCAAGGCAAGAAGTAGAGCACAGACTTCTGCTGTAAAAGTAGAACTTTGGTCTGGAATACAAATGCCAAAGTGTTGGTGGTTGATTAACGCTGTTGCAGATATTCGGTTTTCTACTTCGGAACTATCTGTGTATACAGGCCTGTGCTAGGGGAAGAGGCTTCTTATGTCAAAGACATACTGTTGGTATATATGCGGGAAAGTATCAGCCTTCCTATTACAGTTCAATTCCAGGTTAATGCATAGCTTTTCCAAACTCCAAGAAGGAATTGGACAGCAGTGAGTTTGGCTTAGAGCATCAAGATTTATGTCTAAGTTTCCTATATGGGATCTGATGCGTATAATCTGATATAGCTGGGTCTATGCCGGGTACAGGTGCAAATACTCTGGGTAGAAGGTTGGTTTATAAGCTGGGTTATGTGGGTTTGTCTTTATCCTGATTGCATATTGGAGACCTAACTTAAGACACCCAATTTGAAGAGAGGGTTAGTTTGCTTCTGTATGTAAGCTTTGTACTGGTGAGCTCCCAAGCCAAGACTCAATCCTTGATGGTGTACAGTATCTAGCATTTGCAGGTACGATTTTCTTGCAGAGCCATAAACTATACTCCCATAGTCCAATCGGGAGTGGACAAACAACATATATAGCCACAAAAGGACAGTGCAGT
The DNA here is from genome assembly GCF_023375685.1 of Ictalurus furcatus. Lineage (NCBI taxonomy): Eukaryota > Metazoa > Chordata > Actinopteri > Siluriformes > Ictaluridae > Ictalurus > Ictalurus furcatus. The sequence goes on from NC_071273.1 coordinate 11,231,022, forward strand.
CTGCTCCCCATTTAGTTTTCACTAGTACTTATTTAGTTTTCACTAATACTTAATAATATTCAATGCTCTTAAGCACCTATTCCTTAATGACTTTATATGAGGGATGAAAGCATTTTTATTATCCCAGAGTAGGCCTGGACATTTAGCTTCTTTGACGACTTTGATGGGCTCTCTATCACTGAACATTTCCGGGTCATGATGCAAAGACTGCAGAAGACAGAAATGAATACATACAGTTTTGGTTTTAGAGAATCTAAAACCATTTTCAATTGCTCACTCATTTAGTTTGTTTATACATAATTGCATTTCTATTTCAATTATATTCAAATTTTCCACCTGTAACCTATGCAAACAACATCATCATAAAGACTACACAATACATTTTGCCCAATAACATTTACAATACTATTTATTTTAATCATAAACAGAGTAACAGATAGGATACTGCCTTGAGGTACTCCTTGTTCTTGTGTGTGGGAATTTCACACAGAAGTTCCTATCTGAACTCGAAAATTCTGTTAGCCAGAAATATGGAGATAAAAAGAGGCAGATTGCCCCTGAACCCCATTTTATGTAAGTCTCTTAGAACCCCATATTTCCAGGTAGTGTCATATGCTTTTTCCAAGTCAAAGTAAACTGCTACCACATGTTCTTTTACCATTCTTAAAACCATCACAGATGTAAAACTCCAATCTGATAAGGTGGTCTAGAGTACTCCTTCCTCTTTTAAAACCACACTTATAGTCACTTATCTGATGGTCAGATTCCAACTTCCAGACAAGCCATTTGTTTACCATCCTCTCCATGGTTTTACACATACAACTTGTCAAAGCTACTGGCCAATAGTTGTTGGGGTCAGTGTGTTCTTTGCCTGGTTTGGGTATAGGTATGATTGTTGCTTCTTGCCAGGAGGGTGGGATATTACCTGACTTCTAAACATCATGGATAGGGTGCTTTGAGGTAAATGCTTTAAAAATTGATAATGGACTTTGTCCAACTGCGGTATCATGACAGCTTGTTAAGGAATTTAGTAGTTCTTCCATAGAGAAAGGATGGTTATATATTTTTGGTGTAAAATTTTAATTCACTCATTTCTTGCTTTGTCCGAATTCTCTGAAATTCCAGGTGGTAGTTTTCTACTGAAGAATTCCTTTCAAAGGTTATTGCTAATACAGTATGTTTGCTATTTCATGTTTTTGAGTAGCCTTGGTCATCAATGTGTTTTACTTGTAGCCCACCTTCTCCAGATCACATTCCATATTTTATTTGTTGATGTATTTGTTGTCAGACTTGATACAAACTTTTTCCAGCTCTGTTTCTTTGCTTCATTTTTATAGGTTCATGCCTGTGCTCGGCAGATTTTTAATTTACTAAGGCTCTTAGTTGTTGGCTGTTTATTGAACCTTCTTACTGCTTTTTCCATGCCTCAATAAGGATTTTACATTTGACATCAAACCAAAAGGATTTTGTCTTTTTAAGACAAAAGCTGATTTTGTCTCATCAGCAATTGTAGTCAAGGTGTTGGTGAACCATTTTATGAGATCCTCTTGATCCTGAGGTTTCTCATTGAATCTTTCATGGCAAAGGTTTTGCAATGCATAGCAATTTGCATTTTTTTGAGTTTCCATTTTTGGGGCCTTTGTTGTGCGTCTACTTCTGTTGAGGTTATAATCAGGGGGAAGTGGTCACTTCCACACAGATCATCCCAGACATGCCATGAAAAGTCAATCATTCATAACATATAGTTAAGTCAGTGGCAGAGAAGCTTCCATGAGCCGTATTTGAACCGTCATTTAACAAACATTAACAATGTCTTCACACTGAAGCTTTTCTATCCTCTTTCCCTTAATATCAAGATGTTTTCCTCCCCACTGTTGAAGTCACCCATGAAAATATATCACATCCTGTAACATCAATTCAGCAGTTATTTAATTTTCCTCCATGTTCTCTAATTCTCTAGTACGGATTACTCCTTTACTATTATTTATGGGTGGGTGATGGAAAACCTTCATGGCCATGCTAGCTAGCATATTTGCGCACAGTAGATTTTCAACTTGGACTTTTTTTTTTTAACATTCTACCAAGATCTGGCTAGACCTCAGCTTCTTGACATTCTTCACTGTCCCTGCTATTCCTGAAATACTTTTCTCCCGTCTAAGTCAAATACGACCCAAAGTACTGTGTTGGAGCTGTGACAGACTCAATGTGTCTCATTCCTCAAATATCAGGATCTCCTCTTCCACTGACAAGGGTTGCAACTCACGGCCTAACAATTGCCCCATTTGTCGCCTCTTATGATCAGCAAGGGGGGTGCTAGGGACCTATTCTGCCCCGGGTCCCTACAGGGGTTCATGCTCAGGTTTACTGTTTGTATGTGTGTGTTTGTGTGTGTGTTTACCTTGCCTGTGGTCTTGACTCCTTTCCAGATGCAAAAGTAACAGATAATCCAGACCAGCAAAAGACAGAGTGTCAGGTCATAGTGTGGTGTACCCAGGGTATCGTCGCTGGATATCCTCTGCACGCGATGACTGAGGACACACAGTTACATGGAAAAAACAAACTTCCCCAGCAGCGATCTCTCTATTAGAGTATGTAATATACATATTGTGGGGGGTGTAACTGAAAGATTCACAGATTCCGACTTCCCAAATTCTGCCCCAACTTTATATTTCTGCTTAAATGTTCTGCTCTGAAATGGAACGAGGTGGACATGTTGGTTTATATACACATCAAATGTTGCCATCCTCAAATTGTAAACAAAAGCATAATAGCGTGATGGATACAGATGTTTCACTTCCCAAGTTTAGTTTTGAGGGTTCTAGTTTAGAGCTGCACAACAGATAAACATGCCGTTCACATCAAGCTGTCCTGCAATAACACCCCCATTTCCCAACCATATGTGCAACCAGGAATGTAAAATGTAAAATGTGTATTTTTTTCTTAGAAAAAAAAAGGAAAACAAAGTGTGTCTAAGAAAGAATTTGAAAGGGAAACATGCTTTAAATATGAGGAATTATGTTTAACCCACCCCATCTTATTATGTGCGCAAGTCTTAAATCTTTCTGTCTATTAGATTTAGAGTGGCCAACACATTTCCATTATGTTTGTGTAAATTTTTATTAAATATATATAAATATATATATATATATATATATATATATATATAGAGAGAGAGAGAGAGAGAGAGAGAGAGAGAGAGAGAGAAATAAAATTGAAAAAGGTTTTGTATATTTATGCTGTTCATGTTTATTAAAACATCACTGTAAACGCAGTCCTGGCTGTTCCATTATTAGTGCTTATTACATTAGGAAGTAAACATAGGATTTTACTTTTGTTTATCTTTGTGAAACAGAAACGGCTTTGCCAAAAACTCCTCCTTCATAGTTATATTCCCTACTTGCCTCTACAGTTCTCTTTTACAGGTTTTTACCCCCTCTACTTCCCTGCATCCTCCCTGTAACCTATTATTCCTGCACTCCTTTCCCACATCTCCAACAAAGAGTAATTTAACTTTCTAGTGCAGAGAAGAGGCCTCTTAGCCTAGGCTCTCATTGTTCCCCCCTACCCCTTCCCCCCACCTTTTTGACATTTCTTAGTTAAAGGGAGACATCAAAGACCATTACAATCATTTTCCTGTAAATGTGTGCACTACACTACATATTCACTACACATGTGTTCCATGTCTAATCTTTCCACAGTTAAAGTGAAGAAAGTATTCAAAAAAATCTCCAAGAATTAAAAAAAAAAAAGTTGACTTCTTGTCAAATCAGCACTACACAAGAACAAACCTCCAAAAAGTGTGATTTTATCATTTAACTTACAGCCAGAATTCCTCCTCTGGAGAGACAACCTTGTATGGTGCAGATAAGTTGACACTGCTACTGTAGAAAACAGGATGCACATAAATCTATAAATACTCAAAATAAAATGAATTAAACTGCAAAATAATTCTCTCTTAAGAATTTGTTAATATATAGTTAGCAATTTTCCAACAAAATGCATTAGCTTCTAGAACGCCCTACGTTGTAAGCGTATATAGTGAATGGGAAGCCATTTGGGATTTGGTCTAACTAAATTAAATAAATCAATCAGTCAAAAACGTAAATTGTTCTTGCATGAAAATGACCTTTAGATGAGGGATTTTATGTGGATCTCCAGTAGCACAAGACAAGTAAAATCAACGACAAAAAAATTTTAATGGGTAAAAATAAATAAATAAATAAAAAATAAAACATATTCTGAAACATTAGGTTGTGCTAAAATTATAATATTGGTTCCTTGTAAACCTTTTCATTTTCACCTTGCATGGCAATCAAATCATACTAAGGCCAAATAATATTTGAATGAATTTGAAATCTAGATCTACAAGATTCCACTCCATGTAGCTTTATATAAATGTTTTTGCAAATCTTTGGATGAACATAAGTTTAATTGTGTTCACAGGTGTGGGTGTATTTACCTGTATTTGTATGTTTCATTGTATAGAAAGGACCAGTCAGCATCTGCTCTGTGCAGACCAGAGTGCAGCAAGCTTTTATTATACGTGTGACAAGATTCTGTGGACAATGGAAACCTCCAGTGAGATTGAAAATAGTTATCCAAATATTTGCCAAAAGTAGGATTACTTATCTAGGATGTAACCTGTTCATTTTTCTCTTGTGCAAACTCAATGCCTAACTCAGTATATAGTGTACAGGTTGTGTGTATTATTGTGTGTAAGTCATAAAATGCCCGGCAGCGTATTCAGTAGGAACAGACATGTACAGACCTATACAAGAATATGAATGTATTATGTTCACCATGTTTCACAATACTTTTTAGCAGCTGTAGTTCAGTGATGGAAAAAGTTCTCAGCCTTGGCACTGTGAAAGAACAACACCTTTAACCCTTCACTCTTCACCCAGATAATGTTTCACCATTCAGTAGCATTAGATAATAGAGTTGGGGTACTCGATCTCGACTCAGACTAGAGTCCAATGATGAACGAACTCGGTCTTGTCAGTCACTCGGGTAAATTTGTACTCAGACTTGGCACGGACTTAGACATTCTGAAGATTTTTCTGATTACAGTTGAGTCCACGGACATAAAAAATAAACAACAACATACAATGAAGATAACAAGAACCTAATGAAAGTCTCCCTGCCTGCCGACATGCAGCAGTAACCCCTCCTGATGGCTTGTAGCCAAAATATAGTTGCTCCACATTGAGCGCATGCACACATTTGCACTGCATGGATAGGAAGAATGTCTTCAAAGTCAGCAGTAATTCATTTTGCTTACGAAAATCATAAAGTTTTGCAAAATAACGATTACTGATGCAACTGGCATGACTTCAAATTTCTACCGACATGTTGAAAGACAACTCAGAGACACGTACGTTACTTATTATTATAGAGAAAATGCAGTGGCTGTAAATGTACTGTGGTCATTTTCAACTGAAAATGTAATATGCTCTAATGTAATGTCATTGTCTTCATTAAGATAATTTAATGTGCTCTGAATTGCACTGAGTAGTTAGGTAGCTTAGAAAACTGTGCAAAGATCTTATGCACATTAAATGTTTCACAAATACCTTTGTTTTACATTTACCTCCTGTTTTAAATCAGTTTTAAATTTCCAAATGCTCCTTTTTTGAAGTGTAATAAAAAAAAACAGGTTAGTTTGTATTTCCATACACTTTTAATTTAATAAAACCTCTACAGATACCTCTCTAGCAGGTTTTTGCTTTGAATCCCATTTTTGTTCAAATAGAAACTAGTTGTTGAGGTACTGATGACACGAATGAAAAAAAAATAATGGCAGGATGTAATAGTAGTGTTTTTTTTGTTACATTTTTACTGCCATTGCTTTGTAAAAGTTAAAATTTTAATTTTAATGGCTCAGTGTTGAGTTTACAATTTCAAGTAATATTCATATCTGATTCACCTTCTGGACTTGGCTGAACTTGACTTGGACTTGGCTGTTAAGGACTCTGTCTCTAGTCCAACTCTGCCCCCTTTGGACTTGGACTTTATTGGTTAAGGGCTTAGTGTGTGTGTGTGTGTGTGTGTGTGTGTGTGTGTGTGTATATATATATATATATATATATATATATATACACATATATATATATATATATTATATATATGTATATGTATATAATGTAAATAACTTTTAGACACAACATCTTACTTTAACCACATTATTACCACAAACGAGAATGAAAAACCTGCTTAATCAAAAACATCACACAAATCAAAGAAACTAGAACTACTTTTACCTCAGGCATTAAATTATCTTGTGGCTGGTTGGTTTGGTTCAACGCTTTTAACTATAGTGCTGTTAAAAACGTATCTGCACCTGTTAAGTTCTTTTCCGATACCAGTCATATCCTGATTTCTTCTGTTTTTCTGTATATCTCATACTAAATAGTTTTAGATCTTCAAATGAAATACAACATAAAACAAAGGCAACATGGAATATAGTTTTTACTTTTTATTTTTTTATTGAAACAAAAAAAAGTTATCCAACACATATCACCAATGTGTAAAACTAATTCCCCCCTTAAACTTAAAATCTGCCAGGGTTGTGCCACCCTTAGCAGCAACAACTGCAACTAAACACTTCAGATAACTGGAGATCAGTCTTTCACAGCACTGTGGCGGAATTTTCAACTTCATGCTGTTGAAAAAGTTCTATTCAAGTGTTGATTTGATTGAACAGGGTTTGCAGTAATCAGGCCTGGTTGCGTCTAGTCCAGCTGAACCTCATTGTGAATGCAGATTCATAGATTAATGGAATTAGTAAAAATGGGGGCAAATACATTTTCACACAGGCCCAGTTTGTATTGGATAACTTTTTTGCTTCAATAAATAACATTATCATTTAAAAACTGTATTTTGTGTTTACTCAGGTTGCCTTTCTTTTATCTTAGATTTTGTTTTTAATTTCTGAAACAATTTAGTATGAGATATACAAAAAAAACAGAAGAAATCAGGCAAAGCAAAGCAAATACTTTTTTCACAGCACTATTTCGTGAAATGCCTATTAGCTGGTAATGGACTGGAGAGTTACTTCCAGAACTAAGCAGATTGGAAAATTAGGCAGGGTCAGGTTCATTTACTGTGACAGGAAAGTATGGCTTATGTAACATTCTTGACTATCGATCAGGCTCTAAAGCAATGCTCTTACATCCACAGCAGAATATTTTCAAAAGTTTCAGGTTCACTGGAGAATCGTTTCAATGTACACATGTGCTGTAGCAGAATACACTTAAACCTCATCTCAATGGTGATTGACACTGACCTCAGATTTAATAATATTAAATCAAACCATTGTCCAGAGACCCTCTATCGAACTTTGAAGTCCACTGAGCTAAGGTTAAGGAACTGCTTACTTACCACTGGAGATTCGGTTGCAGTTTTTAAATCAAGACCAACAAAAAATATTTTTGTCATAATTTTAGGGCTGCACAATTGCGGGTGTCACAATTACGTAATCGTTAAAAGTCATAATTACAGATGTCCACTTGCATTATTCTGCATGTTCAAGAGGTGTGTTTAGAGCATGTTATGTTGTGCGAGGTGAATCACAGCTTTTAATAGGCTATTTGTCTGTATGTCCTTATCAACTACCTCATGATCCACTGCTGCATGTCTTACATTTCATCTCATTTCATGCTCATTTCATGAACATGTGTGCTGATAAAAAAAAACAAAAAAAAAAAACAAACAAACATCCAACAACTTGCAAAGTGTTGCTCAGAATCAAGCAGTGGTACGGAAATGAAAAGCATCATCTGTGGTGTGGAATTATTTTGGATTCACTAGCAATGATGTCGAGCGGCACATTATACTGTGTAAGTTATGTCGAACAACTGTTTTCTGCACCAAAAGGCAACACCACAAAGTGACAGAGTGCAATACAAGGAGTGTCTTAGCATGAAGGAAAAAGCACCAAGTCATGCAAGAACTGCTACACAGACAAGTTCCCAAAGGCAAATGGAGATAACTGAAGCGATAACCTATTTCATTGCAAAAGACATGGTGCCAAATAATATGATTTGCAGCGGTGGGTTTAAAAAGCTCAAACACACTGGATAAGAGATATTTCATCCCCTCCCCCAATCATTTTACTCGAGTTGCGCAACCTGTACTTTAATCACTTGTGTTCTTGGCCAAAAAAACGGATAAGGCAAACTCTGCTTTATGTTTTATTTTTTAAACATATTCACTACTTACTTACTTAATTACCTAATTACTTATTGCTGATACACTGCAGATACAGTGGATAGAGGTCAGACTGAAACATGCTGTAGTATTCCTTTAAACAAAATGTTTTTGATTGTACTTTTATGTAAAGAAGTTGTTATACCTGTGTTCCATTCATTGACACAGGAGATCCAAGGCAGTGTGGTCTGGAAACAGCTGAAGAGGTAGAAAACCGCCCAGGCAAGAACTACAATGTAGTAGATGTTCAGGTAGATCACAATGACTTGAGATGCAATGCCAATTCCTGTGAATACCACAAGCATTTGTATAGCATTTGTCACCATAAGTGTCAATGGCATTTCAACAATGGTGAGACAATAATGTATGTAAGCTCTAAAAGATATATCCTTCTTTTTAGAAGTCCTTGAGATGTAATGTAGAGTTTTGGGTAATGCCCTGTATTTCAAAAGAGGTGCTGTGGTATTGCTCACTGCTTGCTAGCTAGTTTGAAATTCAGGGTAGCTAGTTTGAAATTCAGCTGCACTGAAAAAGCTCAGTGAATTTACTTAATTCAACTGCATACATCGGTTCCACGAGAATTTATTGTGATACATTAACACAGTTTGTTCTCGTACATCTAAGAAGATAATTCAACAGTGTCTTTTCAAACCCCTGAATAAACTCGCTCAGACCAGAGCTGGACTGATCCCGGATCAATAGGACAGTGATGCAGTGACTTTTAGTTTAATCGCTTATTTCTACTCATCAGCTCTAACATCCTCATGAGATTTCATAACGTCATTGGATAACGTTACTATTATGTGAATTACTCATACTCACTGCACATGATTCAAAATAGTAATTAGAAACTTGTTTAAATTAAATTCAGTATAAGCAAGGAAATCATGTTTTGATGAGAAACAATGTTTTCATGTAAATAATACCTAATATGTTCTCTTAAATCTGACCGACCACATAGTCCCTTGTTTTGAACTCATCGCACATGCGTGTTTAAATAATAGAACTCAATCAGGCAATCTGTCAGTCAATAAGCGAAAAGAGTATTAAACATAAACATAAAACTACAGTCTGAAAAGAAAGATGAGTACAAAACAATACAATATAGGACACTAAGAGTGACAGCACATATGACAGTACATAACTAAACTGATTTTGGTGGCTCTGGAACCTATCACACAATCACTGAGCAGGAACACACCCTACCATTATACACCCTGGAGGTGGCAGCGACAATTTTGAGTTGCCAGGCCACCAATCAGCTTGTTTTTATTAGGTGGGAGGAATCCGGAGAATGCAAAGGAAATGCATACAAACAAGTGGGCAAACATGCAGAGAAACATTGCGCAGACAGTAACCCAAGCTCAGGATTAAACGAAGAACTCTGCAGCTCAGAAGCAGCAACACTAGCCACTGCATCACAGTGTCACACAGTCAATCAAAATAAATAAATAAATAAATATAATAAGGCAGAAATTACCTTCAAACATAGGACATATCTTCCTCCAGGCTGTGATCCCTCCTTCACTCGTGTACTGACCCAATGCAGTCTCCAGGAAAAAGACAGGAATGCCACAGAAGATGAGGAAGACAAAGTAAGGGATGAAGAATACACCTATACATAGATACAAGTGAGCCTGGGGTTATTTGTGTGGATTTTTTCTTCTACAGAAGACAGAATAGGACACAGTAAAATAAACAGAATTAACATTCAGCTCATTCTACTTAAGAAAAAGACTTAGTATTTAAAAAGCCTGGCTTGGAGGCTTCCGTTTCCAAACATCAGCAGCTAAAGAAAAAGGAGTGTTTTGTTTAAAAAGTGCATGACTCTGTGTGGGCATGCACTATTCTTTATCATGAGCATTTCAAAAGACTCAATGATAAATGTGAATCCTATTTACTGGTCTATTTAAGCCTGTTTTCATTTGCTGTATCTTGGATATTAATCCTGTACAAAAGAATACACAACTGAAAACCCAGACATCCTCTCTCCTTCCCCTGACTCCTCTCTCTCAGCCTCACCTCCTCCATTCTTGTAGCAGAGATATGGAAAGCGCCACACATTGCCCAGGCCAATGATTTCACCCGCCATGGACAGCATAAACTCTGTCTTGTTGGCCCACTTCTCTCTCTGCTCTAGCGTTGCTCCTTTGCCCTTCTCGCTCCATATCTGTGGATCCTCAGCAGGCTCGATCACAGTGTCCTGTCCTCTGGCCTCTGGCATAATGACTGTCTTTCTGTCACACACAATCACACTGTAGTTGCATCCAAAACTTTGTGTGTTGATAACATTAAAAAAATGGCTGTTGTTATGCATTTGTTATATTTCTTTTGCATGCACAAATTTCAATTTCAGCAGTTGCCTGTTCAATAGGTCACACACTGTGCTGCCTCTCTGCTATAAATCATCCTGACTAACATGTCATTAAATTGTACATAGTTCTTTATATAGTATAAGTGCAAAATAAAGTGCAAAATCTGCTTCAGATGTTATTAAATAACTAGGAACACCAGTTTGTTTGTTTGTTGTTGGGGTTTTTTTTAATCCACGCATTTAAAAAAAAAAAAAAAAAAAAAAAAACAAACAAACAAAAAAAAACATTTACACTTAAACAATTCACTTTATAAGAAAATTCATTGCATGCATATAAACAAAGCACATTGCATGCATTTTTAAATGGATGAAGTAGTGGGGGGAATTGTGATGGGAAACTCACCAGAGATTTCCGCTGTAGTTCCTAACAGGCTGTTCGCGCTCTCTGTGGAAACAAGCGAGCAAGTTCTCAAAGAGAAGAATGTGCATGGCATAAGTTCAGAGTGGGAGTAAACGCGGCGCGCGAGAGGGAAGGCGTGATGGGGGCGTGTCCACAGAGCACGAGGTCTGTGAAGTGGCTCTATTGACAGTGCGTGCGTGTCCACTGTATACTTCCAGCTGGTAAATAAAAAAAAAATTAAAAGAAAACACTCGGTCTACCGTCCGATTAATCCCAGCCGAGCCTGGATTTATCAGCACAACCTGGGTTTGAATCTAGGTCCGATTTAGGTCCAGATGCTCCGCCCAAAATTGGACAAAATGCTGCATGCCGGTCGGTCCACATCCGACCCGAGTACTCAACCCACATCTGGGCCAGTTACCACGTGCCACTGTCGGGTCGATTACTTATTACCGATTAGAGACGTAATCAACCCAAAATTGAAAATGCACACCTTTGGTATTTTGGTGTTTGCATTGTGTGTTTCCACAACAGTTTAGGGAAGAACCACATGCCTGTGAAGGTCAGGTGTCCACATACCTTTGGAATATATAGGGCCATAACGTTGTTATGCACCTCTACATTTGTTGTTAGGATGACAACATTGTCATTTCATTTTTAGTTCACCTAAAAATGAAAATTATGTTATCATTTACTTCCCCTTTTGTCATTCCAAACCAGATAATACTGTTACTTTTCATCACATAAAAGATTATTTCCCCTCATTCTTTTCTACTCTATTACAGCTCTATTCCATAAAATGGCAGAAGATCATGAGCTTTAAAGGTGCACAATAAAGGCGCCATAAAAACTACACTCCAAGTATGAGAGCTTCGTGTTATATGGACTGCTTTTCTGTATAGCCATGTAAACATTCTTCAAAATTCTCCTTTTGTGAGAACAGCATACAGGTTTGGAACAGCTTGAGGGTGAGTAAATCATTTTGTGTAAGTCATTGTGTCTTGCTCGCTGACACAGTCATGACGCTTTATAGAGACATTATGACAATAATGAAAAGACAAGCAAATGATATTAATTTTCTCTTTGGGACAGCAGATAAAAAGGGAAAGCTGAGAGGAACAGGAAAAAAGTTAGCAGTATATACACAGTGGAAGTTTTGTAATTCATATTTGGTCTGCTCTACTGTTTATATATATATATATATATATATATATATATATATATATATATATATATATATATATATATATATATATATATGTATATATATAAAATAGTATTCACTACATCTGGGTATAATAAGATGAAAGACCTGACTGGGGGTAGAGAGTAAATCTGAAATATAATAAACCATATAATCTAGCTTGTTTTTGTATTATAATTCACACTGACCTGTTTATTTTGGTCTTAAATATAAAGGTCTTGCATTGTATATATACATAATGTATATATAAATATTTGAGCCTTTATTACATAGATAACTAAAAAGGACTATTACATTTGTGACCCCACCCTCACCAGGGTGTGGTTCAGGATGTGGTTATGGCCTTGGGAATATGTGAATCTTGTTCACATACATAGATTGAGCTGGCTCTTTTACAGTAGGTGAATGGTGGGTGATGATTCATTCTCTGATCAATTCTCTAACGCCTTTAATATAGTACACAGTACAATCGTGATTGAAAAGCATCCAGGCAGAAGTATAAATATCTGAGTTGATCCGCACAATATACAGTGGTACTTGAAAGTTTGTGAACCCTTTAGAATTTTCTATATATCTGCAAAATATGTTGTAAAACATCATACGATGTTCACACAAGTCCTAAAAGTACACAAAGAGAACCCAGTTAAACAATGAGACAAAAATATTATACTTGGTCATTTATTTATTGAGGAAAATGATCTAATGTTACATATCTGTGAGTGGCAAAAGCATGTGAACCTCTAGGTTTAGCAGTTAATTTAAAGGTGAAATTAGAGTCAGGTGTTTTCAATCAATGGGCTGAAAATTAGGTGTGAGTGAGCACCCTGTTTTATTGAAAGAACAGGAAGCTATCAGAGTCTGACGTTTGTGGAAGTGTATCATGGCATGAACAAATGAGATTTCTGAGGACCTCAGAAAAAGAGTTGTTGATGTTCATCAAGCTGGAAAAGATTACAAAATTATCTCTAAAGAGTTTGGACTCCACCAATCCACAATCTTTGGACCAATACACAGATTGTGTATAAATTGAGGAAATTTAAGACTATTGTTACCCTCTCCAGGACTGGGGACCAACAAAGATCACTCCAAGAGCAAGACGTGTAATAGTCCACAAGGTCACAAAGGAACCCAGTGTAACTTCTAAGCAACTAAAGGCCTCTCTCACATTGGCTAATGGTAATGTTCATGAGTCCACCATCAGGGGAACACTGAACAACACTGGTGTGCATGGCAGGGTTGAAAGGAGAAAACCACTGCTCTCCAAAAAGAACATTGCTGCCCTTCTGCAGTTTGCTAAAGATAGCGTGGCTGACACCAAAATAGAACTTTGTGGTTTACATGAGAAGGGTTATGTATGGTGAAAAGAAAACACTGCATTCCAGCATAAGGACATTATCCCATCTGTGAAACATGGTGGTGGTAGTATCTGGGTTTGAGTCTGTTTTGCTGCATCTGGGCCAAGACGACTTGCCATCTTCGATGGATCACTGAATTCTGAATTATACCAGCGAATTATAAAGGAAAATGTCAGGACATCTGTCCATGAACTTAATCTCAAGAGAAAGTGGGCCATGCAGCAAGACAACGACCAAAGAATGGTTAAAGAAGAATAAAGTTATTGTTTTGGAATGGCCAAGTCAAAGTCCTGACCTTAATCCTATAGAAATGTTGTGGAAGGATCTGAAGCAATCAGTTCATGTGAGGAAACCCACCAACATCCCAGAGTTGAAGTTGTTCTGTACTGAGGAACAGGCTAAAATTCCTCCAAGCTGATGTACAGGACTGATCAACCGTTACTGGAAATTATTAGTTGCAGTTATTGCTGCACAAGGGGTCACACCAGATACTGAAAGCAAAGGTTCACATACTTTTTCCACTTACAGATATGTAATATTAGATCATTTTCCTCAATAAATAAATGACCAAGTACAATATTTTTTGTCTCATTTGGTTAATAGGGTTCTCTTTATCTACTTATAGGACTTGTGTGAAAATATGATGATGTTTTAGGTCATATTTATGCAGAAATATGGTTCTAAATGGTTCACAAATTTTCAAGCACCACTTTAACATTCAGTGATGTGACTTTCGTGAATGGCATTATTTTAGTTGCCTCTTTTAGGTGAACGTTGAGAGCCACATCACATATGGGAGCTGTTTTTTTTTATTATTATTATTGTTGTTGTCGTTTTTGGTCTTATCATTGTGGGTTTTTTTGTTTGTTTGTTTGTTTGTTTGTTTGTTTGTTTGTTTTTGTGGATGTCAGCAATGTTCATTCATTCCTTCATCTACTTTAACTGCTTAAATGTTTCCTGAACTGTTTGAGACCCATATTCGACTGTGCATGAGACACAAGTTTATTATGGGAAATGATCAGGTATCTAGATAAATGGAAATAATTTTCATAATGAAGCACAGACACAACAGGACACGGTAGCATGATTACTTAGCCTACTAGTTGTTTTGTTTTGTTTTTTCTTCTTCAGTGCACATTAGTATCAACTGATTTAAGCTAACAACGATTGAAGTACACCTGTGAAATAATATTCATTCATTCATTCATTTCCAGCCGTTTGGGAGCCGAAAGTGTGGGCTCTTACTAGTGAGCTTGAAATGTCTCTGGTGCCCTCTAGTGTCCCTTTATAAACAAACAGCACAAGATTTCTTTATTTTTTTCTTTACACTAAATTAATTGTGTATGAGTTATTGCATTCTTTATGGAGTGTGTGAATAGTGACCTGAAGTGGACTACCATCCTATGAATGAATGAATGAATGAATGAATAAATAAATTAATTAATTCAATTTTGTCTCCCCAGCAGTCTTTGCTGCTCAGAAGCTGTCTCTGACCATCTCCTCTGCTCAGACTGTAATAAGTGCTAAATTTGAAGAAAAAAAAATGAAGTTGAGGACCTGGCCTAAGCTGAGTGGTAAATTTTTTAATGGTTCTTCAATCATTGATGATAACACGAAAAGTAACGTAGACAGTATCCAGCTAACAATTATTGGTTCAAAATCTGATTTTGAAACATTGTGAGAAAATAGCTGTTTATAGCTCCCATTTGGTTTTCCAGGAATGTTTTCAGAAATACAACATTCATGTTTTATTGCACATTATGATGTTGTACATTTTCCATTACTATTAAAATTTTAACACTGACATGAGTAAACACATCTAAAACAGACTGAATAATGTTATCTCTGATTTACACTGCAAAAAATGATGTCTCGTAAAAATAAATATTAGATAATTGTGACACTATATAATATATAAGTAAAAATGTATTGAATGTGATCACAATTATCTAATAGTTATTATTGTGAGATATAATTTTTTGCAGTGTGGTTTCTTGCTGAGTACGTGTGAGAAATCATTGCCACTAAAGTCTGAGGCAATTTGAGAATGACACATGGTACTCATTTGTTAATTTGAATACTGGATTAAAAAAAAAAAAAAAAAAAACTGTGTTGCTCACATGGTACACTGCATAGTTAAATATTAGGTCTGGAGCATGCTGCAGATGTGCATTGTGTAAGTGTCTTACAGGATATTGTGCCATTATTTGCACTAACTTGGAATTCAACACAGACAGGACAGGACCAGATACAGCTTTGTTCAGGGCCACCTGGCTAACTTGAGCAGACTTGTGGCCTGCATACCACCAACATATTGCCTAAGGTTCTGCAGAAACATACTGCCTACAAGGTGTTTCCTGAAGAAATAAACTTATACTAAAACAGATTTAAAAAGTAGTAGTTTAGGAAAAGAATATGAGAGATAGATGAGAGCGTTACGGACATACAAAAGAGCAAGAAAGGGCAGAGGAGATATGACAAGAAATACCGGACAGAGGTGACAGAGGAACAAAGAGAAGAGGAATGAAACTTTATTTTCAAGAACATTATTATATCTGTACACTCACCATTCACTTTATTAGGAACACCTGCATATTCATGCAGTTATTTACTTAGTTATTCATGCAGTTATTGCCCAATCGTGTGGCAGCAGTGCAATGCACAAAATCATGCAGATACAGCTCAAGAGCTTAAGATAATACTGACATCAGACATCAGAATGAAGAAAAAGTGTGATCTCTGTGACTTTAACTGTGGCATGGTTATTGGTGCCAGAAGGGCTGGTTTGAGTATTTCAGAAACTGCTGATCTCCTGGGATTTTCACACACAGCAGCCGCTATAGTTTATACAGAATGGTGCAAAAAAAACAAATGCAAAAACAAAAAAACATTGAGTGAGTGACAGTTCTGTGGGTGGAAACGCCTTGTTGGTAGAAGAAAATGGCAAGATTGGTTCAAGCTGCCAGGAAGGATACAGTAACTCATATAATCACTCCTTACAACCGTGGTGTGCAGAAAAGCATCTCAGCATGCACAATATATTGATCCTTGATGAGGGTAGGCTACAACAGCAGAAGACCGCATTGGGTTTCAGATTAGAAAAAAATATCACCTGCTTTTTTCCAGTTTTCAACTGTACAGTTTGGGTGAGCCTGTGCTCATGATAGCCTCAAGAGCTGTATCAGCCTACAGGCCCTCCGCTCACAGAATGTTTTTTCTTTTTTTTTGCTTTTCAGTCCATTCTGTGTAAACTCTAGAGAGTGTTGTGTGTGAAAATCCCAAAAGATCAGCAGTTACTGAAATACTCAAACCAGTCCATCTGGCACCAACAACCATGTCATGGTTGAAGTCACAGAGATCACACTTTTTCTTCACTATGATGTTTGATGTCAACATTAACTGAAGCTCTTAACCTGTACCTGCATGACTGCATGAGTCGTCCCGTGTTTAGCTGTTTGGCACTTGCAAACCACAGTTGTGCTTATTGGACCCATTACTAACCGACTCTAGCTACAACAAATCAGCAAACAGACTCATTGTAGCTGCTGGTGTTTATATATTTATCAAAAAAAAAAAAGTGTCATATGTCCAAATAATCCTGGGACTGAACGGAGGAATTACTGATCCAGGACACAGAGTCATGTTCATGAACTAAACGACCTGATTTGATTCAACGGGTGCTTCTTTGGTTCATAAAATATTTCGGTCGTGATCTAAGTACTCTCTGAATTTCAGCGGGTCAGTATGTCTCACATGTTGCCTTATTTTTGAGCTGGAGATTTCCAGCTTTTCTCTGCATGCAACAGTAGCTAGTATTTTGTCTTTTCAATGAGTCGAGTCATTTGACTCCGTTCAGTTAAACGATTCCTTTAGAGTCGCTCATTTGGTTCAGTTGCGCAGTTTGCCCAAACGAACAGCTTGAGTAATGTAAAATAGCACATACATGTCACTATTCTGTGTTGTTTTATATTACGCGTATACATCCGTCTTTAGAAGAGTTATTTTTCACACCCAGCCCAACACAGACTACTACTGCTACACCGAATCTCGAGCTTGAAATTCAGCGCGTGGAGTTCTGAAACGCCTGACTCCTTTGTGTAAGACCCTTGCGTCACGAGTGACGTATACGGAAATATAAACAATAACAACTGAGCTTCTGAGGAAACAGAAACCTAAGCTAAATTATTATGACAGTATTGGGGTATTATTGCATTTAAATTGAGGTAACTATGTATACATTGGTGGTCAGATCATAATAATTACATGAATAACAATGACAATAAATACATTTTGAAATCTCGCCAAACAGGCACAAAATAATAATAATAATCGGTGTAAAGTTGCATCATCGTTCGATATTCGATAGTGAAGATAGGTCCGAATTTTACTATATAGAATAGAGCAGCTCGTTCATGTATCTAGTTTATAATATGCTATGTTTAGACACCAGTGTTAAAGATGCCAGTTGATACCGTTTTATATTGGATATACATTGCGTGAGCACCGCGATCCTAAAACAATAGCACATTTTGGTCCAGCTCTTTGGTACAAAAGCCTGTCTGGGTCCAGCCGTCTGCTGCTGTTTATGCCTTTGCCACAGATGCATTGCTCCGTAACTGACAAGTGTGTTCAGCATGTTCAGCAAATGTGTCCCAAAAACAATGATGAGGAATCATGCGAGGAGGAGATGGACACAACTGAGCCTAACTGGCATTGGTTTTACCTGGCTGAATGTGGAGTGTGGCACATGTTTGAGGTACGTGTCTTTTCTGTTTGAAGTAAGCCTCCAAGAAAGCTAGATTGTGGTCCTGTGTGTCTGGAGTGCATCACGGTTTAGTGAGTTTCCTGCTCTAACACACAAATGATGTGTCAGTTCACGCCGAGCTTTGGTAGGTGTGTAACTACAGAAAAAAGAAAAAAAAAATCACAAAACCATGGTGGCCAAGGAGATATACAGGACCTGCCCTGATTGACGCTGGTTTGGAAACTAAACACTTGCATATGCTTTGCATGTTCAGTCTGTTTGACAGCTGCACTGTTTTGTGTTCTCTGTAGATTGATCCCAGTGCAGGATGCTCGGTGACCAGCGAACAGATTGAAGCGAATTACAACAGGAATCAGCATGGTTCCATGGATTTCTATACACCTAAATATAGCTACAGATTAGACTTTTCAGGTAGCTACACACACTAAACAAGACAATCTGAAATCTCCCACGTCCAGCTTTTAGCTGATCTGACATGTCTTATGTGCCTTTGATTTGTAGTTATGAAGCAAATCAATGTCACAACTGGAAAACAGAGACCAATAAAAAGGGCTCTACATTCTGCCACTGGATTTAGGTAAATCATGTATGCAAACCACAGGCCGTATTTGTGTTTCTCTCTCTCTCTCTCTCTCTCTCTCTCTCTCTCTATCTATCTATCTATCTATCTGAAAAGTTGATATTCACTGTATAGCACAAGATTCAGTCAATGCATTGACTATGGTGGTTTTATGAATTTGTGCTCAGATTTATCTGTGATAACCTGGCTCTGCCAGTCCCTTGTCACTGGGAAAGAGTTAACACAGATGAGCCATACCAGGTATAAAACATATCATTAGCATGTGTGTAAACATTACAGTCAGCAAGAATTGCATTCAAGCCAAAAATCTGTCAGGCTCCCTATGTGACCTTGTGTTTTTGTCCAATAGCTCATCCCTCTGTGCAGAGACACATTTGAATACAAAGAGGTGGCCAGGCTGTATGAGAGGACAATGTCTCAACCTATAAAATCCATTCAGAGGATACAGAACCTGGATCTGTGGGAGTTTTTCTGCAGGTGTACACCTTTATTCTTTCATGCACTTGTGAACACATAAGAACGTGTTTCATATGTCTCCAACTCACTGGCAGATATGATGACTGTAGAATGGGGATCATGACAAAATCTTCACATAGCACTTGCTAGGAAGTACAATACTGAAAAGCATAAGCAGGCATTAGCACATATGTTGGCATCAGTCTTGTTGTATATGAATGAATTAAGTAGTACTGTAATTAAAAAGAGTAATAACAGAGGAATTAAATACGATGAGGTGTGCTGTTAGAGGAAAATAATCAGTAGCGGGCTGGAGTGATGCGGCCCAACACGAAATGGATTAGTTTTCAATAATAGTAAGTCTTAAGTGTTTCATTCCTCTAATACCACAGCAGTTTGCCAGTGATTAAATAGTTGTTGTTTTTTTTAAAAGAACATCATGCTTTTTTTTTTTAATCAATTTATAGCTACATTTAATGTAACTATTCAAGTTATTTCCTATTATAAATCTCATTACTACACACACCTGTTTTTTTTTTTCTTTTTTTAAATAAGATTTTAAAAAATGCAGCGAAAAATCCAGAAACCGCAAAGCTCTTTGTCCTGTGATGGAAAATTCAAAGGATTCAACCTTACAGCAGTGTATTACAATACCTATTTAACAACACTGGAGAGTCCTTCCAAAAATCTCCTCACCGAAAACTTCAACATATCCACAATTACATATTTTTAAAAAATCGGTACATGTTAGCTGTTAAAATAGAAACGATAACGTCTTAAAACAAGCACATTAATATAAACCTGTTATCTACTCCCTGAGCCGTGCTGTTATAAAAAATTAATTGGCAGTCAGAATCGAGAGTTCTATAATGCTGTGGTATAAATTGTAAATAATTAATGTAATAAAATATGTGATTATTTGAAATGTAATTGAAATTAAGAAAATACCCCCATCATTAGTGTAAGAGGACACAAAAGGATTAAAGAAGTTTTTGTTCTTGTTTTCTATTTTTTTTATCAAAGGAAAAAGGCCCAGCTGAGAAAGATAAAACGTATTATAGATATTGATGAGAGGATGCTGTTTCATGGGACAGGTCACAGTAACCTCCAGGCTATTTGCACATACAACTTTGACTGGCGACTTACAGGAAGTCATGGTGACGTCTATGGAAAAGGTAAATTATTTCCTGTTTTTTTGTTCCACCATTTATAAGTGTGTAACTGTCAACTGGAATTGTGAATGATCTTTTGTGAGTCGTTTTGCATTGTGTATCTCCATTAGAAATCAACTGAACCTTTATATTGTTTTTATTGCTGTTTGAGGCAGGATGTGTACTTTCAGCATTAGATCAATGTTGACATACATATTTAGTGTTTTATCTTTGTCTGCTCTCTTTGTCCACAGGAAGCTATTTTGCTCGTGATGCCAAATACTCCAGTAAGTTCTGCCACTCCACCAGCAAGCATAACTTCACGCTGCAGAGACACGGCCTGGCACCGCCCATATTCCAGAGTGACCCGCCGTATAAGTGCATGTTTCTGGCACGGGTGTTAGTAGGGGAATACACAGTAGGTCACCCACACTTCTGTCGCCCGCCCTCCAAAGACCTGAGTATTGCCAACTTCTTTGACAGCTGCGTGGACGATATGGTTAACCCGAAGATCTTTGTAATATTTGACAGCAACCAGATCTATCCTGAGTACCTTATCGAATTCTACTGATGAAGAGGCAAAGGACAATTTGGACTAGTTATTTATTGAAGCCACAGGAATGGTTGCTTCAAATAAAAACAGCAAAGCCGTGGTTTGAAGAGCCATGACTTCCCTGTGTGTCAGTGCCAAAGTTAAGGTGTGTACATGCCTGTGATGATAACGACTCACATAAGACAGGAAACGTGGGGGTCAAAAACATACTAGTGAGTCCCAGCTCCAGTTCCTGAGGGCTAGAGTCAAGCACAGTTTGCCCCTTTCTCAGCATTAATATATTCACATTTCCTTCCCAGTTTGGTCAGGCAAATTCCCACCCACTAGCTAACTCTCCCCTATCTCTAACCAGCTACCATCATTGAGGGTGGGGCAAACGTGTGCTTTATCCAAGCCAACCTCCTCATGTTTTCACTGCTGTTCATACTGTGTCCCAGGGCAGCAGAACACACTCGGAGGAAAGCTTTGCTGCCCTCTTCTGCATACATGACACCATAGACACCCATAGTGTCTGTGTGATTGACAGGGGAGAGAGAGTATGCCATTCTACCCACCCAGAAAGTATGGCAAGTTTTGCTCTCTTGACTCCCAGCCATGGATGACTATGGCATCATCGGGATTAGTACTTGTGATCACAGATGATAGGTCGCATACTTTTCTGTTGCACCACTTAAGGAGCCATATTCACATTATATTCACGACTTACACAAACGCTTTGTGGTGACCACTGAAAACATATTGTCATGATTGTATAAATATGTCAGTGTCTACTCATGCAAATCATCACTTAATCAGTAGGAGCAGGGAAATAAGCAAACTGCTGAGCTCTGTTCAGAACTGGAGTTGTGCACCTCTGACATAGACTGTGAATCATATTCTATCCATGCTCTTATTTGGGCTGCACAATAATGGCTATAAAGATCATTGTAGTTATTTTGCTCAATACTGAGGTCAGAATAGCACTGCATGGCCAAAAGTATGTGGATGCCTGACCATTACACCCATATGTGCTCCTTCCCTGAACTGTTGCCACAAAGTTAGAAGCACAAATTGTATAAGTTGTCTTCGTATGTTGTAACATTAAGATTTCCCTTCACTGGAACTAAGAGGCCTAAACCTATTCCAGCATGACAATGTCCCTGTGGACTATGCAAGCTCTATGAATACATGGTTTGCCAAGGTTGGAGCAGAACTGAATGCCAGGCCTCCTCACCGATATCAATACCTGACCTTACTAATGCTTTTGTGGCTGAAAAGACACAAATCCCCACAATCACATTCCAAAATATAATTTGAAGCCTTCCCAGAAGAATGGAGGTTATTGTAACAGCAAAGGGGGGACAAACTCTGGAATGGGATTTTCAGCAAGCACATATGGGTGTGATGGTTAGGTGTCCACATACATTTGGCAATATAGTGTATAATCAGAATTACATTATATATTTTTTTATTTTATATCATATTATTTCAAATCAACACAAATAAGTCAGATCTACCTCCAAAACCTCAAATGCCGACTTTTCTTACTTCCTTAAAAGGGCCCTATCTTGTTATCTTGTTAGCTGGTCTGATGCATGACGCATATTATTTAAATGAATTCCCATGTAGTACTGTATGGTCAGTCCACAAAAAGGGGAACAAACAGAAATGGGAAGTGGAAGTGTTGGAGATAATGAGTGAAATAAGGATGACAATAGTAAGCCAAAAGGGATAGTTTCACTTTCTCACAATCAGAGTTTGTCAATCAGTTTGGACCATAATAATATTATGGTCCAAACTGATTGACAAACTCTGATTGTGAGAATATTAATATAATAATAATATTAATAATATTATTAATTAAGCTTTCTTGTTTTGCCAGCAGTTGGCCTTTTTTTTTTTAGTTAGGACATACTGTATGAATATTACTGTTTGTGTGGTGGTCCGGGAAAACCTGGCACTGTGGCTGAATTCTGGAGTTGTCCAAATTATTATTATTTATTTAAAATAAATTTTATCATACATTGACGCCTAAAGAAACCATAAAATCATGTTGTTTTACAGTTAAGAGAAAACAACATGAAAATCTTTTTAATCTTACCAAGGCTTTCTTCCCTCAAAGCTCATATTGGTTAAGGAGCCAATAAAAAATTGTGATGGTAAAAATAGTCAATATATCTAAAACCTTGCTAGGCAAGTGTGATTTCCTCACACAGTGAAAGTCAAGCTTTGAATAAGTTGTTGGATTAGTGATTACACACGTCCCATCATCAAGAATTCTTTATGAGAAGTATTTACCTTTGCAGCATTTGGCAGACGCCCTTATCCAGAGTGACTTACATTTTTTCAATTATACAACTTAGCAGTTGAGGGTTACAGACCTGGCTTAAGGGCCTAGTACTGAATTCAGAACCTTCCATTCAGTAGTCCAATGTCTTAAGCACGGACCTACCAGTGCCCTAGCCACTTTAATAATTCTTAACTGTACTGCTAATTATATAATTATAATTATTACCACTGTAAGAATTATATGTCTTAAAGTGTCACTAATGGTTTGTTGCTTTTTAACCTACGTAGATTAGGTTACAAATGTAGAGGTAGGTGGCTATTTCCTTGCACCAGCCTGTCATCTTAGGACAATATTAAAACAGGTTGACAAAATCCCAACTGTAATATTAAGGCCCCATAAAATTGTTTATACTGTACTGTGCAAAAGTTTTAGGCACATGCAAATAAATGCTGTAGAGCAAAATGCTTTCAAAATAATGAAATTAAATGTTTCTACATTAAAAAAAAAATACCATGAAGAGCAGTAAACAGTAATAAATGAAACAAAGTCAATATTTGGTGTGACAAAAATAATAAAATAGTAGTCTCCGGTACAATTAGTGTAGTTTTATAAGGAAATAAGCTGTAAGTTTTATTGAGCATCTTGCAGAAACAGCCGCAGTCCTTCTGGAGACTTTGACCATCGCACTTGCTTTTTATTTTTGCAGCAAAACCCAGCAACCTTCATTGTGGTTTTTTTTTTTTGTCTGAAAAGTGTCCTCTTATGTAATACACTGCTTTCTTTAATGACATAAAAACATTTTACTCTAACATTTAATTTTGTGCTAAAAAAACTAATGTTTGGGAATCTAATATGTTTTTGTAATGACTCGATAATGTCGAAGTCATAAAATAAAAAATCTATAACAAAGCTTGTACTAAAAAAATAGGGCGCCTAAAGCTTTTGCACAGTACTGTATATCTATAAAGATAGACATAGTTTTCATGGACATATTTATCATTAGTAATATTCTTTTTCTATATTTTAAAAAACAGAATTTTAAATGTGATTTTGTCCATGTTTGGGGGTAACATATGTTTAAAATTCCAGAACCTTACTTATGGTTAAATTAATGCAAGACAGAAAGATATTTCCTTTAAGGAACACCTATAGTTTTTACAACTATATATTGTAGAAAAAGCTCAAAATTCTCAAAAATCAATTGAAGGGTTTTCCCAGGCTACCACACATTTTTGATTGTCTTGTGAGTACTAATACTGATGGGCTATATTGCTTCAGATGTATAGCTTAAATATCTGAGTCAAAATAATATTGGTCACATTAAATGAGTGCAGCCACATAGCTGCTTTAGTTAAACTCTCCAATATTATTGTCAATTAGCTTTCACAGAGGAACCCAAAAATTGTGACCACGATTTAAGTATTATTATTATTATTGTGCAGCTCTGTTTTCCATATAATTTTATATATTTTTAGCATTTCATCTACCTCACCATAATTCTACCTCATGCATGCAATTCTGCACATTTTTGTTAACCTCATTTAAGGAACTGTCATACTGTTTGGCAGTAAATGAAATGGTGGACTTTTTCCACTGTTGATCTGCTGTTCAAAAATATCTGCTCTGACTGGCACTGGAGAGCAATGCAAACAAACCATGTTCTTAATCACTTTCCATTTTTTTTCTATTTTCAGCCTAAAAAGTGCCTCTTTCCGACCATTTTTTGGCTGTGAATTATCTGTGGCATCACTATGTTAACTATGTACAGTATATACACTATATGGGCAAAAGTTTGTTGACACCTGACCATCACACCCATATGTGGGTCTACCACAAAGAGTTTCCACAAAGTTAGAAGCAGACAATTGCTTGTGTGACTGTCTTTGTATGCTATAGCATTAGTTTCTGTTCACAGGAACGATGTGATCCAAACTTGTTCCAGCATGACAGTGCCTCTCACCTGACATCAGTGCCATATCTCGGTAATGCTCTTGTGGCTGAATGGGCAAATTCCCACGAGCACACTGCAAAGTTTATTGCAAGACCTTCCAAGAAGAGTGGAGATTATTATAACAGCAAAAGGTACTAAATCTGGAATGGGATGTTCAGCAAGCACATGTGAGTGTTCTTGGCAGGTGTCCACAAACCGTTGGTCATATAGTGTACTTGCTTAATGTCAGCTAAATTGATTGCTTTTATTTTACATTAATGAACTCAAGAAACATTCTCCACTGAGAACCTTGACAGAAAGCAAAGACATCAATACATCTTTCAAGCAGAAAAATTGAGTCATGATGAAAGCACTGGCCAAAACGTTACTAATGTTAGGATGGGGCGAATGAGCAGAGGTCTTTTACACAAAGTGTGTTGAACAGACTAAGAATTAATTAAGGTTAATAGGTTTCATCCATCCATTTTCTGTACTGCTTATCTTACAGAGGGTCACAGGGGACCTGGAGCCTATCCCAGGGGACTTGGGGCACAAGGCAGGGTGCAATCACACATACATTCCTCAGACAATTCATACACTACAGACAATTTGGAAATGCCAGTCAGCCTGCAACGTATGTCTTGGGACTGGGAAACCGGAGTACCTGGAGGAAATCTCTGATGCAAACTCCGCACACACGGGGCAGCAGTAGGACTCGAACCCTCAACCCTGGAGGTGTGAGGCAACCATGCTAACCACTAAGCCAATACGCTGGTTATCAACTTTAACATACTTTTCAGTTGAAAAGCAAGAAATTATTATGCAGAAATATTTTAAACCTACAGAATTTTAAACGTACATTAACCAAAGCTCGGGAACATAGCTGGTTGTGTAAATGCTTAAGTTTATTTTATAGGCTCACAATGAGAATAAACTGATTGAAAACTTATAACCCCAACATATTTAATGTAATTTCATTTAATTGTTTAAAGTAAATATTAATATAAAATAAATATCAATCTGTGAAAATATATTAGGAATAATTCCACCGCATGAAAATATGCACTACTTGCAAAGAAACGCAAAGCAATACGGTTTGTGGTACAGTAAGAGCGTGGCTTCGGCATGTCAGATTTTTAATGTCTAGCTCAAAAAGAATGTCTGGCTCATCTATAAACCATCTATAGTTTATAGATAAACTATACCATCTGCTGAAAATCGATATCTTTCTTATGTATGGTCATCTGAAAAAGCCAGGGGATTGTGCCTGTCCCTAAAAGTGCTTTCACTTTGGAGAGCCTTCTTATTATTTGTGCTCCAAGCTCCACAGGATTCTCCACGGTGAAGTCATCGCAACAAACACTAAAGGGTTAACTTTGATGCATCAGATTTACAGTGCCCTCCACTAATATTGGCACCCTTGGTAAATATGAGCAAAGAAGGCTGTGAAAAATTGTCTTTATTGTTTAACCTTTTGATATTTTGTTTAAAAAATTCACAAAAAATACTCTGCACTCATGGATATCAAACAATTGCAAATGAAACACAAGTTTATCAAAAAAAAATCTTTGTTAAATATATATGTCTGGCAAACTGAAGACACTTGAGTTTGTTTTTGGCTGAAAGTAGAGGCTTTTTTCCAAACAACTTGTGGGGATGTAGGTGACTTCGGATTGTAGTTTTGGAGATTTTCTGACCCCAAGACACAACTAATTTCTGCAATTCTCCAGCTGTGATCCTTGGAGATTTTTTGGCCTCTCGAACCATCCTCTTCACAGTGCAGTGACACGTCCAATTCCAGGTTGATTCGTAACATTTCCAGTTGACTGGACCTTCTTAATTATTGCCCTGATGGTGGAAATGGGCATTTTCAATACTTGTGCTATTTTCTTATAGCCACTTCACATTTTGTGAAGCTCAACAACCTTTTGCCGCACATCACAGATATATTCCTTGGTCTTACCCATTGTTATGAATGACTAAAGGAATTTGGCTTATGTGTAACCTCATATATATACCCCTGTGGAACAGGAAGTCATGGTTGAACAATTTCCTGTTCCTAGTTACCCAGGTGTACAAAAAAAAATTAAAATATCAATGGGAATATACTTCAAATATATTTTTTTTCATATGAATTCATAGGGGTGCCAATAACTGTGGCACACATACATTAACAAATTTAATGATATTTCTTTTTTTGGATAGACCTGTGTTTTGTTTGCAATTGTTTGATATCCATGAGAGCAGAGTATTTTTTTGTGAATTTTTTAAACAAAATATCAAAAGGTTAAACAATAAAGACAATTTTTCACAGCCTTTTTTGCTCATATTTACCAAGGGTGCCAATATTAGTGGACGCCACTGTGTATCACTTTGCTCACAGCTGATTGGTGCAATCTGGGTTTTCGATTTCTTACCCAGAATAAAACCTGCTCCAGAGCAGGTTAGCTGTGTAATATAAGTTACCATGGTGATGAAAACCGCTAAAAAATTAGTCCACCTTGATGAGACGTTTTGAAACGTTCTTGAAACGTCTGGGTTACCACCCTGTTCCCTGAAATGGGAACGAAACGCATGAGCTATTTATAGGCCTGCCGTGATTAGGTGACATGGCAATTAAGTGCATCACATGATGTAAAAACGACACCTGTGAACTGTGCCGTCAGGCTTATTATCTGAAGCGAAGATGCAATTCACAGGCATGGCCCAGTATGACAAAGCTATGCAACGTCTTGTTCCCTTCTCAGGGAACAGGGTTACATGCGTAACCCAGACATTCGCTTTCAAAGTTCACTTTGAAAAGGGAAAAGAGTTTACTCAAACTAAACGCAAACTCACCTTGGCAACCACTAAAACCGATTTTGTGAAATAGACCTCAGGGTGTGAAGTGTCGGTTCAACCACCTACACAAATGACAATCATTCCAGAATAATTTCTCATTGTCTCATCTAATATTTTACTATGGAAGTCATCTCTTTGAGCATTTTTTTTGAGTGAAAACCCATACCAGCATAATTTGATGTTAAAATTCTGATCTGTGTGAAGGTTGGTAGGTCTGTCAAATATTGTTTCCCAAGTCTGCTACTGGAGTCATCATGTAATGCACATTTTAGTGTTTCCCTCATAGAATTTTAACTGCATGAAGAGGTTTGTTAATGTCCTTATCTTGTTAATGGGATGATGAGTTGGGTCATGTGTATTAGAGAAACACACTGAAATGTACATTATAGAAAAGAATTAGAACAGAGTAGTCTATGACCACTCTCCTTTAAGAGATACTCTGCTTTAATAACCACTTATCAAATGGATGGACTAGTGCTGAGCTATTGGTAACTCAGTGGTTAAGGTTTTGTGTTAGTAACCAGAAGGATGTGAGTTCATATACTAGGACTCCCAGAAAGGCTCTGCTGAGCACCTAAACAAGACCTTTAACCCTGCTTGGTTCTGTGTTTGGATTAACGTTGGCCTCACTTGCTAGTCACATAAAATAGAAAACTTGTTTTAGTGTACATGGAGAGGTTCTTGAATATGGTTACACAGATATTACATAAGAAAAACCGCATGGTGTCTATAAAAGTAATAACTGTATACACTGTATAGTCTGCTACAGAATTATTGGCACCTTCCCTACAAATGTGCAAAAGTAATTGAATAATTAATAACATGCAATTAGTACATTTTATTTTGACATAATATTTGTTGAAACATGAAAAGTAGTGCATTTTGTCACACTGGTTTGAAAATTATGGGCACCACTCATATATACACCAATCAGCCATAACATTAAAACCACTGACAGGTGACGTGAATTAGCATTGATTATCTCGGTATAGTGGCACCTGTCAAGGGGTAGGGTTTATGATTACTGCAGCCAAAGATGTTTGATTTTGCTGCTGCTTTAAAAAAAAAAAAAAAATTTAAAAAAAATTGCAATGCAATTTGGAGAGTTTTTTGTGATTTTTTTTGTGGAAAACTACTCGGATTGGCAAAATTGCAATTGCACGAAATTGCAGTCTTTTGCAGTGATGTTTGTTGGCAAATGAGACCTTTTAGCTGTACTCATGTTTGACGCACGTGAATCAAAGGGGGCTTTGGCTGAATGTACGTTGTAATGATGTCACATGATGCGTCTTGGGCCAAATCTGTGGAAAATCTGTGGTAATTTTGAAAAATTGCAAGTGAATGTTGTGGAGTTTCCTTGATTTTGTGTTCATTTCTGTGATCACGGAATCCTGGAGGGACTGATTAGGCAGCAAGCGAATAGTTAGTTCTTGAAGTGGATGTGTTGGAAGCAGGAAAAATGGCAAAAGGATCTGAACAAATTTGACAAGGGCCAAATTGTGGTGGCTAGATGACTGGGTGTTTTGGGGTGTTCCCAGTATGCAGTAGTTAGTACCAATGCACATGCTTACCTGGGGTTAGCACCAGGATGCATTATGGGAATGAGGCAAGTTGGCAGAGGTAGTGTGATGCTCTGGGCAGTGTTCTTCTGGGAAACCTTGGGTTCCCAGCATTCATGTGGATGTTAGTTTGACACGTACCGCCTACCTAAACATTGTTGCAGACCAAGTACACCCCTTCATAGCAATGGTATTCCCTAATTTCAGTGGCCTCTTTCAGCGGGATAATGCGCCCTGCCACACTGCAAAAATTGTTCAGGAACGGTTTGAGGAACATGATAAAGAGTTCAAGGTGTTGCTTTGGCCTCCAAATTCTATGAGATGTGCTGGACAAAGTCTGATCCATCGAGGCCCCACCGCTCAACTTACAGAACTTAAAGGATCCGCTGCTAATGTCTTGGTACCAGATACCACAGTGCACCTTCAGAGGCCCTTGCCTCAAAGTGTCAGAGCTGTTTTGGTGGCACAAGGTGCTGAAAGATTTTTGTTTTTTCCTACAATGATGGATGACGCTCATTAGGACATTACAGGCAACAGTGATGTTCAGAGAAGCTGACAGCAAAGGGGGGTGGGGGTGGATAGACTTATATTTGTAACTATGTTAAATATTGTTTATGGGTGTCAATAATTTTGCCACAAAAAGAAATATGTATGAGGATGTGATTTTTGCTAAAGGTGAGTAGTTTTTCCAATTCAAGGGGATTTAAATCATTGTGTGTAATTTTTCTCTTTTTAATAAAAAGATGCCAATAATTCTGGAGTTAAGTGTATATATTTGTATAATAGTAAGATCTATGGTCATATTTCTCTGTGTGTACGTGTTACATATCTCAGCTGCAAAGTATGAACTCTGACTGTAACAATGTGTTGTTAAGGTAATAGTTGTTAATGAAACAATAGCATCTATTACAGTGAAATGGTTTCGGTTGGAAAACACACAGGTGATGTCTGCAATAAATGTTCCCTCCCATCAGTGATGTCAGAGCAGGAGTGTCTATTTATTGTTGGTTTTGTTTCTTTACCTGTGCTACCTTCAACTGGTCTAACTGCAGTAACAGTTTAGAGTGCTACAGGGATTTATTTATTTATTTATTTTAATTGCCATCATGTTTACTGGTTGGGGAACAGAGGATAATGATACTGAACCTATGGAAATTTCTTACTATTCCTGCAACTGGTTCTATCAAGCAGAGTGTGGCAGTTGGCACAGAACTGAGGTATCATCTCATTTCATTACTATTCCAAAACTCTTTCCTACCTGCTTTCATAAGGCAAGTTTTCCTTTACAGGATGATCCGGTGAACCCCATCAGCAGCTCAGAAATGGAAATACTTTACTGTAGAGACCCACTTGGAAGTATTACCTTCAACACAGCAGGAGGCAACTTCAGAATTGATTTTGCTGGTAATCTAATTTCTCAGGTCGATACTTAAAAGATCCTGTTAAATTATAGCGATAACTGTAATACCATGTGGGCCATAAATACATTTAAGAATGCATTTTTAGAATAATCATGTCAAATCAATAGTAACTTTGTACATTATAAAATATATATATATATATATATATATATATATATATATATATATATATATATATATATATAAATTACATTTTGATTTACCAAACTCAGGTTACTGGAAGACCAACATGAGGACAGGACAGAGTCAAAAATTAAAACGCTCTTTCTCCACTGAGCATATTGAGAGGTCTGTGTGTTTGCATTTTCTTTTACTAAGGTTGACTACTATTATTTGCTTATTTGCGTCATCTCATTTACCCTTGCCATGAAATGAAAGTGAAACTCTGTTTGTCTAATGAAACAGATACAAATGTAAAGACCAGGCTCCATCTATACCTGCTTACTGGGAGAACATGGATCCTAATGCACCTTTTAAGGTACAGCTTATGATGGAAAAGCAAACTAGACATTTTTAGTTATTGTCACATTGTACCTCATTTATCAACTGTGATACGAATAGATTTATTCGCAAATCATTTATAGGACCACTTACACAAGAAAGTTGTTATTTTTGATAACAAATCTTGGAATTTTGGAAAAAACTTTCATATTCTTGTGCCCTAAGTGTGTGAAAATTTATGTATGAGTAGACTAACTAATATAAACCTTGATTGATTTAAATCCAGTAAGATTTTCCAATATGATATAAATCAGTCAAGGTCAGCCAATGGTTATATTCCTCTTAATATCAGAGTGCAGTGGGAATCACATGGATATCTCCTTGTGCACATATGCACACATGCCAAGACTTTAGACCAAAATATTTGCAATTACTACTGCTGGTATATGGTCATCTTCCCCTTTCTTCATTTTGCCTCATACACATTGGAGCACATCAATATGGAGCTACCATACTGAGGTAACCTGTTCTTCAAGGACAGGGGTAGCTTCCTTTTATCCTCTTTTACCATGGTGAGTGGAATTTTATATATTACATGTTTTAAAAAATAGCATTTTTTAAAAAACTTCCTGTGAGTAATCTCTATGCCCTGTCATCTAGACAACTACTGGGAGTTTGTGGGTCATGTGCCTCAAGGATTGTTGAGTGGTTTTCCCTCACCATACTATGCACACTTCATTGCATAGTCTGCTAAACTAGCTGAATTTCTACTAATATGCAGCTCTGGGTTTGGTGTCAGGTTCCCCTCAATTCTCTTCACATGGAGTCATTATACAAGAATTGTACTTGTGCAGACTCACATCCTCTGTGCCAATTGTACAGCAGTGATAATGCAGAATCCAACAGGGAGATTCAGAGTGGAATCCTACCCAAGCTCAACAGCCTAGACAGCTTGCTAATCATAAAATGCCTGTCGAAGCAAAATATCAAGAGGCCCAGAAAGTAAAGTTACTTTCTAAGTGAAGAACAACCTGGTGACAGACATGGCTCAGCTAAAATTGATGAATCAGGTGCTAAGACCATACAAGTCAGATTTTGTGCTTTTCAACCCAATGACCAGTCAACCACCTTGTTCCTTATCAAAGGAATGTAATTCTTAAATGTGTGGTCAGCATAATATGCTCAGCCAGATAGGAATAATGCTCTTTGGGCAGTGACCACATCAGATCAGTGGGTCCTGATTACAGTGACAGAGGGATGCATTGAGTATGGCTATATGGAAGATATGCTATATGGCAAAAGTATGTGGCC
Source organism: Ictalurus furcatus (assembly GCF_023375685.1). Lineage (NCBI taxonomy): Eukaryota > Metazoa > Chordata > Actinopteri > Siluriformes > Ictaluridae > Ictalurus > Ictalurus furcatus. The sequence goes on from NC_071273.1 coordinate 11,263,780, forward strand.
ACCAGACCATCACACCATATGTGTTTTTTCCCCAAACTGTTGCCACAAAGTATTAACTGTTGCACACAATTATATAGAATGTATTTGTATGGTGTAGCATTACAGTTTCCTTTCACTGGACCCATGTTTCCCTTCACTGGAACATATTCCATTACAACAATGCCCCTGTGCAGAAAGTGAGCTCCATGAAGACATGGTTTTCCAAGACTGGAACAGAAGACTTTGAGTGAACTGCATTGAGGCCTGACCTCAACCCCAATGAACAAATTTTGGTATGAACTGGAACACCGATTGCACCCCAGGACTCCTCGCCCAACATCAGTGCCTGACCTCACCAATGCTCTTGTGGTAGAAAGAATGTGCACAAATCCCCACAGCCACATTCCAAAATCTAGTAGAAAGTCTTCCCAGAAAAGTGGAGGTAAAGGGGGACTAAATCTGGAATGGGATGTTCAAAAAGCAAATACTGTACAGTATTTGTGCCATAGTCAGGTGTCCACAAACCTTTGGACATATAGTGTATCATGCTTGACAATCAAATTCAGTTCACCATGTGTGGTACTGGCTTATGTTGAAAATGCTAGGACTCGTGTAAATACATATTTATCTGTTCTGTGAAACCCAGAAAATGCCACATTTCTTTATGTGGAACTAGTGCAAACTTTGCAGTAAGGTTCCAGGGAAAGATGGCTCTGTGACAACAGTATTTATTGCAAATACTGTATCATACATCACTTAGTGACTTCGTTAAACACAAAGCGGTGTCCAGGTAATTTATTCCACCCCTGGAGGTTATCCTGGGTTTGTAGAACCATAGTTACATACACATCACTACATGCCATCAAATATATTTTGGCAATGTTTTTGGTCATTACACTTTAAATTGACTACTGATTAACCTACGGCAGTATTTAAATGCTGTGTGCTTATAATGCATGATTTAATACAAGTTTTATAACCTTCAAAGCTGTTCATCAAATAATGTCTCCCTTGTTTTTCAGGCTTTTAAAGTGAGCTGGCAAACAAGTGAGTTTAAGAACGTGGAAAGATATGTGAGAGAAATTGGACTACTGCAGGAACCCCTGAGAGTGCTGTATAGAGTACAGAATGTTGACCTCTGGGAGCTGTACTCCAGGTAGGTACAATTTCAGTCAAGTTGCGACATACTTGTTCATAAAAAGGTTTTCTTCATTAATGTGTTGACTTCTTTTACTAAGATCTAAATGAAAACTACTTGTTGGAAACTACTTGTTTGGAAACAATTACATTTTCAGTAAAGGGTAATAAAAAAATATATATTATTCAGATATAAAGTTGTAATATATATAATATTCAGATATAAAGTTGTTGGCATAAACACTATTTATATTTGTCTTAGAAAAAAAATCAATCATAAGTCTTCTTCAAAATGTCTTTTTAAGATTTAAGACAATGGAAAAAAAATCTATTCAATCTAGTGTATTGAATCATTTTACTGGTAATCTATTTTCTGTCATTATCATCATCAATGTATTCTCACCCTTCTTTTCTACAGGAAAAAAATCCAGCTGATGAGGATAAAAGGTCAGTCAGACATTGAACAACGATGGCTCTTCCACGGCACAGGCAAAAACAAAGTGGAAAATATTTGCTTGTACAATTTTGACTGCAGAATATCTGAGTCAAAAAGACAAGGTCATGTTTTGGGCAAAGGTTAGTTGGGTTTGATATTTTATTGTCTTCATATTATATTCAGTTATGATTACAAAAGTTATACATTTTCTTCTAGGTACATACTTTGCCCTACATGCAACCTACGCAGACAAGTACAGTAGAAGCCAGGGAGTTAACGACACACGAATAATGTTCCTTGCGCGTGTGATTGTTGGGAAGTACACAACTGGACGACCTGCTCTCTGCAAACCTGATGGTGACCAAATTGAAAATATACATGACAGCTGTGTTGACAATACATTATGTCCTAGGATTTTTGTTGTCTTTAATTCTGACCAGATATATCCTGAGTACGTGCTGGAGTATGGTGGGTAATAGGGTGAGAAAATGATTGTGGAAGACAGAGAGACATTATTTGCCTGTTGATTTGGTGATATTGAACGTAGTTACAAAATGGGGTCATTTAGCTTTATTTAGTGGTTTCATAAAGAAGTAAGTCTAATAGTCTGGATTACAGATGGTATAATTGTAGTGCAGGGGTCATCAACTAAAATTTGTGAAGGTCTAGTTACATAAAATTTCTTACTCACAAAGATCCAGATAAGCAGCTTAAATAAGCTTAAATAATATTGATTAGTAAATAATATATTTATTTATTTTTTGCCCTGGTGCACACTGCTGTTCTCAGTAACAGCTGTTTTTAACTTAGGGGGAAGTAGGGGGAAAATATTGCATATATCTCTGCCCATCTATCTTTAAACAATTCAATCAAAACTTCCCGTTCTGTCTGCTTTAGCTCACTCTGGTCTACATAAACCACAACAGAGGGTCTGCTACAGAAGCCAAGCTGGTTGATGATTAGAAGCATTAACTACAGCCTGCAGAGTTGTTTAACTATAGCCATTTTTTCATTGGTTAGATTGACACGCTCTTCAACTGTATATTCACTTTTTTTATTTGTTCAGGTGAAATACTTTATTGTGTCCATATCCGGACCGCGGTCTGCCAGTTGATATAGAGGGTTGGGATCCAAATGGGCTGCAGGTCAATGAAGTAAACTAACTAACTAAATAAATGTGTTTGTTCATTCAGCATGATGTGTAACTGGCCAATAAGACCACCAGAAGTGATTTCCAATACTGATGTCCATCATGTTACTAGAAAGATGGTGCTTATTACTTCTTTAAAGGCAGATTAAGGTGACTTGCCACTGACATGGAAATCTTCATCTGTCCCACAACTAAACCCACCCCGTCTACTACAAATTCTTCGTGAGTAACCTTTTAAGGATAAAGGTCAGGGCTGAGCAACTGTGTTCCACTTGGGGACGGAGATTATTTCCAAGATGTAAATGAAGAAACTAGCCAAGCCTATTGCAATATTGGCAATATAATTTACCTTTAAAAAAAAAAAAAAAAGGAATCTTTGAAATTATACGACAGCTTTAAATAATGTACAGGCAGCTTAATATTGCACTTAATGACATTCTGCTATCCCTGTTTTATGATTTTATATATTATAATGTTAAAAACTTTGTATGCACCTGTACAATCCCTAATCAGGATCCTCAGCATCTTAATTCAGTCAAAGTAGTCCTCAATGTCAATGTTAGGGTTAAGCAACTCCTCCCCATATGAGGACAGATCCATCTGGTTGAGGATGAGGTTCTCAAAAGTCTCTTCCAGGTCAGTGTCTCCGATAAGGACAGCCCCCACCATGCGCCCTCGGCTCAACACCACCTTCACGTACTCCAGGCCTTTAGTGCAGCGCACCAGCAGTTCATGATCCAAGCCTAGGCCCTGAGCATTAAACTTGCCCAGCAGCACGACCTGTAGGACACACAGAACATACGTCTCACATACATAAACATCAGTGTGCAAAAATCCTAGAATTTTCCTTAAGGTAATATGAAATTAGAAGCCAAACACACAATAGAGATTGAGAAATGACAGATAGACCAGGGAAGATGGACAGTTATATTAGAGTCTGTGTTTTTGTGAGTGAGAGAGAGAGAGAGAAAGAGAAATTTGAGCCATATGCCAGGGTATCTATTTAACTATTTAATAAATAACTCCTTACATACCACTATGTGCATTTTTACTAATTATTATTATTATTTTCATTTTTATTTATTTATTTATTTTTTACAAAGGAGAACAAGGGAAACAATGAGAGCTGGTAAATTATTAAAGTTGGTTGTATATGATGATCTCAAATCGATTATTCAAAAATATGGACTCGTTCCTAGTTTCGATAACTTTGGGGGAAAATAAAGAAGGTGATATTGTCAAAGTACTCCTTCTCTAGCAAGGAGTACAAATGTAATGGTGAGAGAAACCTGAAATAAATGAGGAATGAAGGGAAGTGAGGAAGGAAGGAACGGTGCAGTTTAAGAGTAATATAGAGTCAGAGAAAGAGAACCTTTGTTGTGTCTGTAATCACGCTCGCCCTTACTCATTCACTATTTACTACATAGAGCAGCAGTATGGGAGAAAAATAATCAAAAACAAAATAAAAAAATAATAAAAATTCACACTTACTTGAGTGTGTGCAATTACCAAGCTGACTGAAGCCATAGAAAATACAATAGTATTAAAGGTGATTTATGTATGAGGTGGGGATTATGGTATCCATCTTGATAAGTACATTTTGAGCTGAAGGAAATCACTATGCATTGTAGCACTTTAGTCCAGACACACTGTAGAGCCCTTTGTTCAATAGTCTACTACAGATACTACTATTACTACTTCTACTATTACTACTACTACTACTACTACTACTACTACTACTACTAATAATAATAATAATAATAATATGATGATGATGATGATGATGATGATGATGAACTATCCAGGGAGTTAGAATTGTCCACTTACAATTCGGACAACACTACAGAATGGCTGACGCCAAGATATGGCGGGCATGTAGTGATTTCATACATGGCACTTGGCGAAGAAACATGGAGGAAAACAGTAATGACAGAGAAATTACAATTATTGAGAAACAGGGAATAAGTAAAAAATTATGAGAGAGGCGTAATGTAACAAAGAGAGAGAGGAGAGAATAGAATGAGAGCACTAATCACCTTGTAATTGAAGAACCTGGTGATGTGTGAAAAGAGCTCGAAGCAGAAGTCCAGTTCGATGGCCTCCTCCAGCACGTGGGCTGCTACGCAGCGTGCGGCGTAGAAGCCCATCTGACGTGCCTGAGTCCACAAGCGCATCTGTCACGTGGGTACACAACAGACACAGTGAACATGAGATTCAATATCACTAAACAGCACTTTGTATATAAATATAGCACTAATGTGCTTGTTATTTGACTTTTCATGGCCAGGACCGAGAATTTGGATACGATAAAGAGGATCCATGTTCATTCAGACAAATCCTGCCTCAGATATTAAAAGAGTAGTGCTGTTCAAAATAGTTTTATTTTTGTACTAATATTCCAAAGTACTGAGAACTTACTGTAGGAAAACACAATGGTGATAACAAAATACAGGGAGTAATTGTGTGCATGCATGAATGAATTAACATGTGGGTGAACGAATGAAAGTACAAACCTGCTGCCAAAGGGGACTAGGCTCCCAGCCTGCACTGCACACATCTCCAGCTGCATACACGTCTGGTTCAGATGTCCGCATGTGCTCATCAACCCTCAGGCCATGATCCTCTGCCAGCTCAAACTGTATTTAATTTTTGGAAAATGTATGAAGAAAAATAAAAAAAATTGATGGCAAATACTGAAGATAAAATGCAGGTCTATGGGGGACACTTAGCGGGAGTTGTGGCTTCAGCAGTGTGCAGTCAGACTATATATACACATATGTATGTATGTATGTATGTATGTATGTATATTATATATATATATATATATATATATATATATATATATATATATATATATATAGATAGAGAGAGAGAGAGAGAGAGAGAGAGAGAGAGAGAGTGGCAGCTATCTTTCTTTCCTTAGTTTTCGGACAGGACGGCTGGGTGATATAATTGCATTAAAGCATGGCACAGTTTTTATGACAGCATTGTGGATATCCTACAGCATAGACCAACTGTATATTTTATATTTTAAACCATTTAAAATGTGATTTTTTTAAATAAAACAACTACGGATTAGATTATTAATCACTATGTACTTTTTGATCAGATGTTATTTTTATCTCTCTCTCACACACACACAAAGATGTACATATGTAAACATGAAGACACGTATATGTATAACCAGACAAACCAGAATTGTACCCCAGCCAATTAAGGCATTTTAGTACTTACATTGTTACCCTGAAGAAAAGGTTCAGTATTTGGGACCACACCTGTAGCACTGACTATGAAGTCACAGCCATAAACCTTCCCATTGGTTAACTGTGCATAAACTGACCACGTCCCTATGGAAAAAGAAAGTTCAAGGATCACAGGTCGGTGGTATACTTTAGGGCTTGCCACTAAATCTAATAACTGTATAATCTGCAGATGTCTGTGTAGTATAGCTCACAGTTTTTAATCAAATATTTTCACTGTGATATCCAAGAATCTGAAAATGTACAATATAGTATTCTGCATATCTCCATATGTCCTGTGTGTCTTACAGGATCACCTAGGTAAATATGATAGAATGCTCTAACAACATTACCTAAATCACTGTTCTGTGTATAGAGTGGTGACTGCATGAAGTCTTCCTGGGAGTGGACTGCTTCAATCTCACACTCATACTCTACATGTACATTGTGTGACACCTGGGAATAAAAAGAAGACATGAGGATGCTGTTCTTGGTACTTGTAAAAATATAGAATATACAATATCACACACCTCCTCTGCTCCTCTTAGACTGATGCCTTGGTGCCAGTCTGGACCTAACGCACTACCATGATCTAATGAACCTGGTGTGAAACAACACACATTAGCATAGTACATTATCATGAATGTTTTAAACACTTGTAACAACAGCCACAGGTGTAGCAAAGTCACAAAACGTTCTCCCAATGCCATCCCCACCCCGCCCATCATTTGTTCAACTGAGGTTTAAATTTTTGCCAACTGCTGATTCCAATGTACCCTCGACATATGCAGATTACAGTTTGAGCAGGGCTGACTCAGCCTCACTGCTCATGTGTATTATAACCTAGGCTTTAGTGTACCTGCTTTAGGATTTACGGCTCTGTCGATGGTATAGCGTGCTCTCTTGCAGGGAAGTGTTTTCTCAGGCTTCTCGACCTCCAGTGAGGGGATGAGGAACTGAGCAGCTCCAGCATCAAAGAATGTATTCCCTATGGCCTTGTCCTTTATCGCCCAGATCACCTCACAGCCCTCCACTTCATAGCTACAGCCACAGAAACACAGTGGTGGCAGGTGTAGTAACAGATTCAACCACAAGAGAGCACAACACTGATGTGTTTCTATGCTCTTATACTGTACACAAATTTTAACCTCATGAAGAGTTTATTGATTAGCTGATGAATTGAATTAGATATGTTAGAACAGGGAACACTAAACATTAAAATGTCTAATGCAAAGAGAATTTAGAAACAGAACTGGGAAACACTGGACATGAAAACTGGGATTTCTAACAGTGATTTCAGTGCAAATGATTACAGATATAAATACACTTACATACTTTATGCAAGAAGAACAGCATAACACATTTGTAGCCACAGTGGTAGGCTGTGCATACTAGTCCTAGTCTATGTTTAAAAAAGAAATATTATCAAACATATTTATCATTAGCTTATATTATGAAAGTAGTTTAACATTTCTGGAATCTAAAAATAGGAGCTTACACCAATTCCAAAGCAATTCCTCCATTCCCAATAACTATCATGCGCTTGGCTTTGCAAAGCTTCTTCTGAAAATCCTGTAAAAAGAAAATAAGGTCAACATTACAAGGGAAAATAGTCCCCTCCAAAACTATTGGAACAGCAAGGCCAATTCATTCATTTTTGCTGAAGACATTTGAGTTTGAGATCAAAAGATGAATATGAGAAGAGAGTGCAGAATTTCAGCTTGTATTTCCTGGTATTTATATGTAGATGTGTTAAATAGCATAGAACATAGCACATTTTGTATCGGACCACCCAATTTTTAGGCGAGCAAAAATATTGGAAAACGTGACTGACAGATGTTTTTTGTTACCAAGTTGTGTCCTGTTAGATTGGGATTCTGACTGCTATATAAAGTTGTAATTTGCTGTAATTTAACACCTTCTGACCACCCAGGATTGAGAATATGACAGTGATATATCTAATAAGTTATTAAAGTAATAAAGAACATACTAAATAAAATCCTAAAAACACTTCATGTCGGCTTCGTATTATTTAGTACTGTACTCTGTACATTTCTAGTGTATTAAAGTTACAAAGATAAAATATCAGGTGTTTATGTACAAGTGTTAGGTCATAAATCTGTCAGTGAGTCAATCATTTGAATAGCCTGTCAGTACCTGGGCACTGTCTGTGTCACGTATCCCCAGCACATGAGGGTTCTCGATGAGGAGTTTAGGTCTGGCACCGGTGCACACACACAGCTTCTCATAACGGAAGTTATGTCCATCCTCAGTCTGCAGCACCTACATGCAAGAACTCATTAACATCACTAACAAGTTGAAGTGCTTTGGATGAAGAAGAAGAAGAAGAAGAAGAAGAAATTACCAAAAATAATGATGATGTAATACCTATCGAAGGCACCTGACATATACATACACAGAATAATTTGACTCACATGCTGTTTTGCACGGAGGACTCTGACTGCTGAGTGAATAACCTTCAGGTTAGGATACTTCTCCTCCAAGACGCTGGATGGCTGTTCTTCCACATCAAACTCCTCCAAAGTCTTGGACACCTTCGGGAAAAATGTGTTACATCCTCATTATACACATTCAGTGTTTCTCTGAGGAGAGAGTTGTGATTTGTGTATTGATCCCTGTGTGTACAAGGAACACTCTACATATACATCAGATTATTGACTTAGTTTATTATTGATGATAACAGATCACATTTAATAAACATGATAAATACGTTGTGCCATTTGCCTTCTGGATTTGCATCATTAGGAAATATATGATATACTGGAATGAAAAAAGACTAATACTGATAGATATTGTCATAGAAAAACACTGTGTAACTACCAATTCTATATCATGGCATTACCATAATGTGAGCTTAATTATTTAGTAATCTATTTATATATATATATATATATATATATATATATATATATATATATATATATATATATATATATAAAATTTTTTTTCCAGTTTTAAACAAAGGCACCCAGGTACAGTGTTTTTGATGACGCATTGGTATAAACTGCTGACCATTTTACTCCCCAGTGGAAACTAAAAGTAATGTCCAACAGTGACATGTAATACAATGTCATATGAACCATCAGTTCACACTGTATATTTCATTCATCCTAATGCCATAGTTTACTTGCAAAACCTGGGCTATGGGAACAGGAAAGCTACGTATGCCGAAATGAATTTAAGGGTTTAGGTTTCTATGAAGTTCATTTCAGCTGTAGAAGGTTTGCAAAAGACCTGTAATGTAAGTTATATACATTTTGCTTTACACTGCCTTGCATTTCTTTTGGACTGTGATGTCGATATTGGTGAAGTTTGACCTGCACTGTATGAAGTGTGTCTTGGTTGCTTATGGAAATAAATGTACCTGTACTTTTCATTCTGATTCTGAGAACAGACCTGTTTTAAATTAGTCACCGTCTTCACCAGTGGAGCAGCGGTCAGAAGAGCAACTTCATCCTTAGGAAACTGGAAGGCCAGCTGCAGAGGGGAAAAGGAGAATACATGAGACATGGATGGAAATAAACACTGAGCATAAACAACAGCTCACTATAAAGTCAAAGCTGATCAGTGTACCTGTTCTGCACAGGTGACCCCTGAAATTCCTCCACCTACAACCACAAATCTGAAGTGTTTCTCTGCCAGGGAGCTTCCAGCCATACCACTCAACTCCACCTACACACACACACACACACACACACAGAGAGAGAGAGAGAGAGAGAGAGAGAGAGAGAGAGAGAGAGAGCGAGCGAGCTTATTCTATTTGTACAAAGCCATATAAACTCTCAGCCAAGTTCTTCATCAGAAACTAACTCCTGTTTTGTGTTTATGTCCCCAAATATACAACCAAGTCTTCAGAATGTCCATGCGATTACAACTAATGGTTTACAAAATAAATCTGATGGGGAAAAATATGATAATCGATCTTAAAATAATGATAATCGAGGTTATTCGTTATTAAACCCGATAATTTGTACTTTATAATTCTATATACACAACTGTTTATGTTTTCTGTTCAATATATAAGAGTAAAAAAGTGGAGATCAGTGTCCTAGTCGTCCGTATTATTGATATTAATTGTTTATCTAGTTTGAACTAGACTTACTTTTCGCTGTTATGAATCAGACGCTTATTTACTAGCATAGAGCGCATGCGTTATAACTTGTCTGCCCTGAGAGCTGAAGTCCGATGCTAAATCCCAAACGGCTCACTATACGACACATAATACATCATATAGGCTGCAGAAGCTGTTATCTCACACCCTACTTAGTGCACTTATAGAAGAGGTAGTGAGACATTTATAATGCTGCACGACTATCACTCCTTGCTTTCCTAAACGTTAAGGATTTCCGTGTTTTGACATCACTATGGCAGGCGACGAGGCTCAAAAAGGAAACGATACTTCTTTTAATTGATTTGGATTTTTTTTTTAAGTGACGAAGATGAATAGAATTTACAGAAAGAAAAGATAGCATACTAGGTATGAATTTATGTACAACAATAAAATAAATACAATTATTAATATGAATCTAAATAAATATAGCATCATATGATATTTTACTATATACAAATATAATCTATTTCAAATACAAATTATACAAATTGCACTCTTCGGATAAAAGTCAATAATAACTTTATTTATTTATTCATTTATTTATTTATTTTTGAAAACAAAAAACTTGATTTATTTTGACTTTTTGACATTTTTAAAATTCCCAGAAGCAACAAATTATTGACAATATATTGACAGATTTTTGTCTCTCCATAATAATAACATATACAACGTATAATACCATGTAATAATAGCATATAATACCAAATACAACATGATTTCTGCTCATTTCCGTTATTTGTTTTTATTTAGTCAGCCAGATATGTCCTCCCATGAACTGCACAAATTCCAAAGCTGTCTGCAACAACTATAAAATTAGCATTCATATCAGTACATTTACCAAATTCAGTAAGTTCACATGAAAGTATAAATTTAAGGTGATGCAAATCTTTTTGAATCATCATAAAAATGTAATAATAATAAAAAACATCTAGTCTGTAATTAGAAATTAAATAAATAAATAAATAAATAAATAAATAAATAAAACCTCATATGTGTAAATATATGATTATATGTAGGTGTTACATATTTCCTACAGTCTTGTCAAATTAATATAAATTATGAGTGTTCTATTCAGCCATGTTTAAACTGCTGTAAGCAGGTTCCGATCAGATACGCTAATAAGGAAAATAATACTTTCAAGCCAACTCTAATTACACTATTTAAAGCATTTAGGCCAAAGTGTTACTCAGGCTAGTTTCTTCTCTACATGCAATATGAGATGAAAAATAGATCTGATGGCTGCCTGCCATGCATATTAATTTCCCTGAAAGCGTGTACACACTTTAACCTTTCAGACACTGAGAATGTAGATGCTCACATCACTGCAGCAGATCACTGCAACCAAATTATCCACAACCACCTATTATTTATCAGCATCACTGACAATGCCTGTGTTAGACACACTAAAATTAAAAGAGAAACAGCGTGACACTAGGGTAGAAGTCAGTTTATCTATGTCATAATAATTATACCATTTATCACAAACGATCTGGAATGAGTCATAACACAGATGTCTATCAAATGAAGACATTTTTAAAGAATGGAAGGTACGTACCAGCTAACATAGGACACTGAAAGATTCAACATCAGTGCTATTAAATCTGTAGTTCATCATAAAAGATGGCCTTCTTGGGTTTGAAGGTTTGTGTGAAATTTATGATAGAAACTTTCATCTGTTTCAGGCTCGGCCTGGACTGCTGCCAGTGTGGTTGTGGTTATATGAGGCATGCCCCTGCTCCACAATCCTGATTGATACATTCACATTACAGCCATTTTCTATGCTTGTTCTATTTCTGTCCTTTATGATTTCGGGCACAGCAGGCATGGCATCTATGGGTAGCAGTTGTACTACCAAGGCAATAGACTGTAATGGACAAATGATGCTGATGTGATAGATATGCTGTAACTGTGAGAAGTAAATTACTACTTCTGCCAACAAATATGTGATGCATGAGTAATGAAGATGGTTCTGGTTGGGAATGTAAATTTGCATTAACTCATCCATTCAGTGGAAGAGACTACACACTTCAGGATAGAAACCTTTTATCACAGGATAAAGGTGATCAGTCAAAATAACTTTGTAGTGATGTGCAGTGATGCCACCCTCTATGGGGACATGTGAAGCCAAACCATGTCAGCAAAATGCCACAGTATAACAGAGACCCTCTTTAATTTGTACCCCATCTGTGTATATGAATTAGGGGGAAAATCCTGATCTTTGACACTTTTTGCTCCTGGACAACTTGATGTCATCTTATTAGGTAAGATACAATGAACAGTTCTGTAAATACAGTTTATTTGTTAAAAGTAGATTTTAAAAATCACTATCTAAACATACCCATAAAGTGAATTTGGTCTTTAATATTGAATGCTTATTGTGGTGTTTTTAAATTTCATACATAGATCCATTAAAAGGTATTTTAGAAATTACATTTTACCCAGAAAACTGACTACTTGGCTTGAATTATTTGGTTTTTAATATACTGCAAAATATAATGTGCACTCTGGCCTGTGTTACACTAAACATTTAGGATGTGTGTTATAAAAATAGTTATGTCTACACTGGAATCAGCGTTAAACTCCAACTCCCACATTACAGCACAGACTACAAACATTTGTTTTGAGTGCTCTGTTTAATAAGGCCTTCTAAAGCCATCTATCCCTGCAGTTCTCACCTGTTTTCTTGCCTGGTTTCCAGGGTTGAGCTTGGCCAGTACCTGGTTGGGAGACCTCCTGGGGAAAACTAAGGTTGGTGCTGGAAGTGGTATTAGGGAGGCCAGCAGGGGGTGCTTACCATAGGGTCTGTGTGGGACTTAATGCCCCAGTATAGTGACGGGGACACTAAAAACTGACAGTAAAAACTGCACTGTATTTCGGATGAGACGTTAAACCGAGGTCCTGACTCTCTGTGGTCATTAAAAATCCCAGGACACTAACCGTAAAGAGTAGGGGTATAACCCCGGTGTCCTTGTGAAATTCCCCCATTGACCCTTCTCTGTCATTGCCCACTAATAATCCCCATCTCTGAATTATCTACATCACTCTCTCCTCTCCACTAATAGCTGGTGTGTGGTGGGTGTTCTGGTACACTATAGCTGCTGTTGCATCATCCAGGTCTATGCTAGACACTAGTGGTGTTTCAGGAGATTTTCCCCATACTATGTAAAGCGCTTTGAGTGTCTAGAAAAGCACTATATAAATGAAACTGTAACTAACTAACTAACCTGCACTTACGTCCATACCTGCATCCTTGACAAAAATATACTGTCTTTTCTGTACTTATTAAATACTCATCTGTTATTGCATAGTGCATTATATTTGAAAAAGGTTTCATTATAACATGTATTAGCTATTTTAGCATTGCGTGACATGTTTAAAGCAAATTCCATTATAGTCTACTGTACTGTTCAACAGCTGAACTGTAGCAGACTGAACTCATTTCATCACCAGACCTGTTTCATAACGATACATTACCCTGCTTTTTGACCTTTGAACAAGCTCATTTTGTTGCACCACTGATGCCTTGGATGTGGAGCCAGTGTTATTTTTTCTTATAAGTAAGGGTTTACTGTATGATCAGATAAACAGGATCAGAGGTGAACAAATTTTATTACACATAATAAAGCTCAATGATGACTAATGCTTTTGAGGTGCAATAATAGCATCAAGAAAGTGACATACAGTGTTGGTAAGCGTTTGTGAAAACACATTCATGTAAACAAGGGCAAATTCAAGGGCCATGATACACTTTTTTTTTTTTTTTTCAGATAATTACAGACCAAAAGCATAATATATTTGTAGAATATGCTCAACACTCATACAATATTTAAGCATGCACTAAACCCACACATACACACACACACACACACACAAATCACCTTTGTTTTCTTTTCTGTACCAACTCTCATATATATATATAAAATGCAATGCAACTATGTGCTTCATCAACAAAGGTTGTATTTTATATATATATATATATATATATATATATATATATATATATATATATATATATATATATACAATGCAACTATGTGCTTAATCAACAAAGGTTTTATTTTTGGACATTATATAAAATGTAGAGGTTAGATTATATATCATATGCATATTTAGACCATATTTAGAAACACTCCCAGAAACTGTTGTTCTTGATTCATCTTTATGTTTATTTTCTCTGATATTTATTTTCTTTAATGAGTGTCATATTGTTATGAAATATTTACTATACAAAATTGACTTATAATGACATTGCACACAGAATTGTACTTTTAAGATTCTTTTATTACAAAAAAGAAACAAAAAACCTTTGCTTTTCATTGGCTTATAATTATATAATTATACATTATTATTCACATTTTATTTTTGTTTGCAGCAGATATTGTACATTATAATGTTGTATGTTTCATAACAAAAGGCACAGACATGGAAAATAAAACAGCAAAATAAAACTCAGATGGGTCACTGTGATCATCATCATCATCGTCATCATCATCATCATCATCATCATTATTATGGCCAGTTTTGTTACAGTGGCTCTGTGTTTGTATATATACACAAGAGGAGACTAAAGAGGCAGTGAGTTGGGTGATTGGAACACATCCCTCTTGCCGTAGGTGTTTGCGCCAATGTTAGTGGGGATGTAGACAGTGCCAACAGTGTTACTGGAGCGAATGAGGAAGTCTGCCAGCCTCTGGGTCATACATGTAGCCGTGTTGCATCTTCTCTTCTCTATGTGGTGCTGCAGGCTGATCAGATACAAAGTGAAGAAGATACTTCAATATGATCTGGAACTGATGACCCTGTTAGAAACTAAAATAGCTCAAACCCAGCTTTTAATCTAATTTCAATACATACTGTTATTTTTCAATAAATATTATAACACCATACTTAATATTTCATTTTATCATTCAAAATACAGCAATTTAACTTTACTGATTATGATCATTACCAGTGATCAAAAGATAGTAATTCAAGTATCAATAATTAATGATGTCTGTAATAATTGCCAGTGTAGTATGTTACACCAAGAAGAATTGTATCAAACTTATCCATGGGGAAAAAAGCAAACAAAGGGATTGAATGGAAAAACTTTTCTTCACCCTATTGCATGGTATTACATAAGTGCAACACTCTCAAAGGCACTTTCTCAGTTTCAGTAGGGCAGTGGCAAAATTCAGAGCCTTTCACCATTTAGCTCAAGTACCTGTTGACTTGAGTGTTGAGTCCCCTCTTGGTCTGCAACCCTGCAAATTGGAGGAAAGGGTTCATCAACAAGCCTGGGTCTGTCCATATTTTCCCATCCAGTGTTTCATCCACCGGCTCCGTTGAGGAGATGGAAAACCTACAGGCAAACAGCAGCCAATGTGCTCACAAAGGCATTTCAGGTCAACAGTGTTGCTTCAAAATTGATCAAAATATATGCAGTACATAAAGACAAACACATTCCGTTCAGAGCATTGTAAATGCCCCTAACAGGGCAGGAGCACCTATCTCTAATAATAGTGTTTCTAACTGTTAGCCGAATATCCTTTTTCCATTTCTACTTACAGCTTTTGAAAACAGTACACCCTTCAGCTGCACTCGTTTTTATGATACATATGACATTTTATGATATTTGGCAGACGCTATAATCCAGAGCGATTTACAGAAATTAGTCTATTTTGAAAACAAACATGTCTTTGTGCTAGGTCAGCCAGAAATTACTAACATGCAACAAGCAAAGGTACTACCAGCAACAGGAAGCAGTGCTGATACATAAATAGATATATAAATACATAAGAAAACACATACCATTACCCTTAAATTTAATATGTAATGCCTAACACATCATGTGCATTTACATGCATGAGTAATGTTCATACAGTATTTTTTTTATTTGCAAGACTGGTGCTTTAATTCATTGCATCAGGCCAGTTGGACATTATGTAGCATTTGAGACATAATTCTACACAGCAAAATCTCTTAAATCAACATTTAACTGTCTTTAAGTCATCCTTTAAACACTTTATTTTTGATTGGGTCTGTAAAAACCAATTATTCACACCAGACCCATTTGCTCACCTGTTGTTTGGTGCCGTGGTCACACACTGCAGCAGCACAAGTAGCATAAAAAGCAGGGCAGGCAATTTTAGATGATACATGGCAGGATTCTGAATAATAGACATAAATAACGGCTTAAGAATGAATCCAGTTCCAGTGCAATGGAATAAGTTAGTCAAGTCAAGTCGGTTTTTAGTTATTCATTTGGGAACAAATATCAAGCATCCAGAACTAATTACAATAATTAAACTGCATAAAGTGCAAATAGTGTAAAAACAATAAAGGCTACAAAAGTACAAGTCAAACAGAATGACACAAACCACATAGGACAGCAGGATCAAGATAAATTATAGCATGTTTAAAAATGAGCAGCCTCTGGAAATTGCATGACTCTGTAATCATTAATAAGTAGCAACATATAACTATGTAGCAGTATCAGAATATGTAAAGAATAATGAAAACTTAACATCTGGAAGGACAGTCCAGAAAACATTATTTCACAAATATGTGCTATTTTATTCCTTGCCTATATTGCCAAAAATTGGCACAAATGTGAAGAAACCTTTATGGATAATTTCTCCTGCAACCTACACGGCAGCAGGATTAAACAGCTCATGGCATGCCATCTAATAAATACCTGAGCCTGATGGCACAATAAGAATTATTATTATTTTATTAGGTAAAAAAATATTATTACTATTATGTTTAAAAAAAAATCGCTTACCTTCCCTAGTTTTGGTGTAGGTGAGAGCAGCAGCAGGAGTTATTGGTGCTGCAACTGGTTTTCTCTAAGCCTGTTATAGGTTTCTCCTTCAACCACTTGTGACATCACACTTCTCCAAATATAGCCCTCAATTTCCATGTGAGCAGTGGGTTGGGGAGGAGAATTCAAACCCACAGCACAGGTCAAAAAACATCCTCAAGCCCTCGTCATCCACTTTGTCATCCTCATCGCTGATGGTGGTGACTTCACAGCAGTGGGTTGTTCAGTTTGGTATAAACCTTTGCTGTGATAAAAGTTTCTTCAATCTGGAATTATGAATTATGGACTAAAAGCTTTCCCTCTGAGCTGTTAACTGGTCCTATGTACATTCTCTAGGTGATATAAGGGCAGACAAATTCCTTTTATTTGCTTTGTACTACTATTTACTTTGCTTTAAACACAAAAATACTGTGATTTCAGCAGGAGTTGAAGTAAAACACATATACTGAAAAATTAGGAGGAATATTGTGCTCTAGCAGGAACCAGATTGGCCCACCAAACTTCTGAATTGTATAATTCTTTCCAAAAGTCCTTAGGTCAGAGCTTGTAGGGAAAGATGTTATAAGCTACATACTGAAGAAAACCCATGACTCTGTCACACATTTGAGTTTGATTGGGGTCTAGAATTTTTCATTTTTTTAATCAAAGCTTCCTTCTTAACTACAGACCACAACCAGACACATGACAGTCACAGTCACCTCTACCTGAGCCATGATGTTCCACTCAAGTTTAATTCGTTATTCGATGAAAAAGGCACTGAGTCACAGATGAAATATGCAGACAGTGAAAGGCAGAGACAGACAAAGAGGCAGAGACAATAACATTCTTAAAATGTTTACTTATTTTAAGTTAAACCTTGTTTTTAATGTAAGAACAATCTTCATAATGACCTGTAATTGTATTTGTATATTGTTTTCACAACAGAAATAGTCATAAAAAAAATCCAGTTCTGGACCTCAGAGGAGTAAGCTGAATCAAAGGAGGAACACATCCTCTTTTTTCTGCGCCTCCCTTTATTATTTTCCAAAGAAAATGACATATGCAATGCTAAATTTAACTGAAAAGAAAACTGAACCAAAGAATAACCCTCCTCCCCCAACCATGAAAGCCATATAAGAAAATGGCCAATATATTACAATAAATATTAATAGACACGATTCACATATTCATACACACTCAACTGTGCTAATATATTCATAAAAAGGGACCTGATCAAACTCATTGGTATTACTAAAGACTCAACTCATTCTGTTCTAGAAAGTGAAGGAAGGAATCCCAGCTCTTATAAAAAATGTGCTTTTTTGGTTTGATTGAATAGGCGAGTCTTTCCATTGCTAAACAAGAAGACAGTTATTTTATCCAGAGTGATTAAGGTCAATTGAACTATGCTTGAACACAGATCTTTCTCCATTAAATGTCTGTAACATTTTTCTGAAGATCATCCATCCAAGCCAATCTTTTATGATTTGTTGAATCTTTGGATGCGACATCATCCTCTTATACTATTTGCGTGACATGCTATCAACAGTATATAATTTGTCTAAGTGCACCACTTTCCCAGTAGTGCCTATGGACAGCTGGTATACATGTGTTTACATTTACATTTATTCTTTTAGCAGACATTTTTATCGAAAGCAAATTATAGGGCTAACTTCAGTAGACTTCAATAGACTTGACTATAGATTCATGCATCTGTCATATCCACTATCAGTTGTGAAACTAGATGTACAGTATCTCACAAAAGTGAGTACACCCCTCACATTTTTGTAAATATTTGATTATATCTTTTAATGTGACAACACTGAAGAAATGACACTTTGCTACAATGTAAAGTAGTGAGTGTACAGCTTGTATAACAGTGTAAATTTGCTGTCTCCTCAAAATAACTCAACACACAGCCATTAATGTCTAAACTGCTGGCAACAAAAGTGAGTACACCCCTAAGTGAAAATGTGCAAATTGGGCCCAATTAGCCATTTTCCTTCCCCGGTGTCATGTGACTTGTTAGTGTTACAAGGTCTCAGGTGTGAATGGGGAGCAGGTGTGTTAAATTTGGTGTCATCACTCTCACACTCCCTCATACTGGTCACTGGAAGTTCAACATGGCACCTCATGGCAAAGAACTCTCTGAGGATCTGGAAAAAAAGAAATGTTGCTCTACATAAAGATGGCCTAGGTTATATGAAGATTGCCAAGACCCTGACACTGAGCTGCAGCACGGTGGCCAAGACCATACAGTGGTTTAACAGGACAGGATCCACTCAGAACAGGCCTCACCATGGTCGACCAAAGAAGTTGAGTGCACGTGCTCAGCATCACATCCAGAGGTTGTGTTTGGGAAATAGACGTATGAGTGCTGCCAGCATTGCTGCAGAGGTTGAAGGGGTGGGGGGTCAGCCTGTCAGTGCTCAGACCATACGCCACACACTGCATAAAATTGGTCTGCATGGCTGTCGTCCCAGAAGGAAGCCTCTTCTAAAGATGATGCACAAGATAGCCCGCAAACAGTTTGCTGAAGACAAGCAGACTAAGGACATGGATTACTGGAGCCATGTCCTGTGGTCTCATGAGACCAAGATAAACTTATTTGGTTCAGATGGTGTCAAGCGTGTGTGGCGGCAACCTGGTGAGGAGAACAAAGACGAGTGTGTCTTGCCTACAGTCAAGCATGGTGGTGGGAGTGTCATGGTCTGGGGCTGCATGAGAGCTGCCAGCACTGGGGAGCTACAGTTCATTGAGGGAACCATGAATCCCAACATGTACTGTGACATACTGAAGCAGAGCATGATCCCCTCCCTTCGGAGACTGGGCCGCAAGGCAGTATTGCAGCATGATAACGACCCCAAACACACCTCCAAGACAACCATTGCCTTGCTAAAGAAGCTAAGGGTGAAGGTTATGGACTAGCCAAGCATGTCTCCAGACCTAAACCCTATTGAGCATCTGTGGGGCATCCTCAAATGGAAGATGGAGTCAAAATCCGTGATGTCGTCATGGGGGAGTGAAAGAGGACTCCACTGGCAACCTGTGAAGCTCTGGTGAACTCCATGCCCAAGAGGGTTAAGGCAGTGCTGGAAAATAGTGGTGGCCACACAAAATATTGACACTTTGGGCCCAATTTGGACATTTTCACTTAGGGGTGTACTCACTTTTGTTGCCAGCGGTTTAGACATTAATGGCTGTGTGTTGAGTTATTTTGAGGGGACAGCAAATTTACACTGTTATACAAACTGTACACTCACTACTTTACATTGTAGCAAAGTGTCATTTCTTCAGTGTTGTCACGATAAAAGATATAATCAAATATTTACAGAAATGTGAGGGGTGTACTCACTTTTGTGAGATACTGTAGATAGACTAAGCACATTTTGTCCAATCCAAAGGACAGACAGCAGAACATTTCGTTTAGTTTTTATTATTATAATTATTTGTACAAAAAAACGATTTTTCTGTTTCTTTGGAAACACAGTAGAGAGATGGAATCTCAAGTCTGCGACTTGGACTTGAGTCACACGTAAGTCGCGAAAAAATTACTTGACTTGACTCGTGAACAACTGACTTGAGACTTGACTTGGACTTAAAGACAGAGACTCATGAAAAACACAAGGCATTTTGGTTTGGCATTCTCAATTACCAGTTCTCTCTTTACTACCACACATGACAGCATCAAACACCACATTTTTCTATTCATTCCTCATTCATTTATTCCCTACCAGTATGTGCTGCAGCAGCAAATATCACAACAATTATTTTCTAAATACACCAAGCCAGCATTTTTATATACACACGTGACGCATCTGAAGGCCCGCGTTTATCACCTATTGGAAAAGTGCTGTTATATAAATGAACATCAAACAATAACAATGTAGCCAAGTCTTACTGTGTCATAATCTTTGTGTCATTTAATTTGAAAAGCAATCAATTAATCCAAAGCGAGGCAGCGGTGTTACACAACTGTCAGGGGCTCGCTTGCTGTCCATTTTCAAAAAGTACAAATGTTTCCATATCCTTTTCATGCTCTTGACTTGGACTTGGATCTTAGGGACTTGGGAACATGTCGCACACAGTATTGAAGGGCTTTAGACAAACTGAAATCATGAATGTAGTTGCATTCTACCATTTAGAGTATGTGGAATAGTTTGCCCCATATCATTCTTATTATGGCAACAAAGGGACATTTATTTCTAATGCATCGCTCAACCCTGTCATAGTCCAGATATTGACAGATTGTAGATTTTATCCTTCCCATCTAATATCACAACCAACCATCACTAACTATACCACTCACCAAAGCAATATAGTTACAGAATATTGTAGAACAGCTTCTGTCCAAGGGACACTGACCCAGCACTGCTGATCAGTTTTCCTCACTCAGTACCCAGCCATGGAATGTTTGGATAGAAGAGGGGAAAAAATGCATACCATACTCCATACCAAACTTTGGAGGAAGAAGGTCTAAAGGTACTTTGACATGCTGATAGGTTGGTCCTCAGTGTACAAGTGTAGTTTATTTGGGTGCATTCAATTAACATTGAACCCAGTGTACTGCTTTTTTGTATAAAGTAATATATTAAATTGGAGCAGAATGGCTCACCCTGTTCCTGCAGGAGCCATGTATGCAGCTGAAATGTACGTCACTCCATTTTGACCACACACAGGGTCCTACAGGTTTAGAGCCAGTGTTACAGGAGGACAATAATCCATCCTCCATCTTCCCTGTGTACACATATCAGAAAAAGAACTACAAGATATTCTATAACACTGATGTTTTGTATAAGTATTAAATTTAAGGACACATTTTATAAAAATTTAATGTGTGACTGAATCATCAATTATTAATTAGTAAGCAGGAGTATTAATGACTTCTTCATATTCTACCTATCTTCCTATTGCTTAATAAAAACAAATAATAAAATTAAAGGTCTAAAATATTCATTATTTATGCATCTGTGGTATGTATTCTCTAAATGTAATCAAATCTAATCTAATTCAATTTAATCTGAAAAAACTCCAAAAGAGGAAGCTCATGAAATTATCTAGTTTTTTTTTCTTATAAAATTGAAATGCATTTGAACCCTTTTTGTACACAATTCACTTAATGTAAAAAAAAGAAAAAGAAATTATGACATCAAAAACGTATAATATAATATAGTACACTCCAAACACGTATTGTTTTGTACTGTTTATTATATACTGTAGTATCTTATGTACTGCTTACAGTAAAAAAAAAGAAAAGTTTTTCTTAGTGAAGGATGATGGGAAGTACAGTATTAGTTTAATATTATGAAATGGACTGCAATGGACTGGGTGAATTCCCATGCATTAATACACTTGAAAGCAAATTTCTTTGTTTAATGTTGGACTGCTTTAAATGTATAGAGCATCTCTGGTGCTAAATGGAATATTTCACTTCTTATGCTAAATTCATGTCTGATGTTTACTTCTTTAGGCATGTATTAATGGACTAAAGGACTAATGGACTAATAAACAAGACTAATGGAGCTACAGTATGTTGGGAAGCAATTAAGGGCAAAACAGAAAGGTTGGATTAATATAGACAGAATATCAGACAATTCTAGCCTGTAAACTAAAATAACTACAAAAGAAAGGGAAAGTAAACCAAAACAAAATTTGTCATAAGCAGCTTTACAGATTTCTGGATATAGATTTACATTCCTAATGAGCAAGTCAGAAGTGATAATAACAAGGGTGGGCGTAGGGGGGACTACCTGAGACAATATGAAGAATAAACCTTTCCCAAAGTGTCTTTGTTGTCCCCCTATCTATATAGAGGAGAAATAAGTCACAAGCATGACGGTCGGTGTTACTTCTACGAGAGCTTTACTCTAATGGAAAAGTACCACTTTTCCTCCAGGTATGTGGGCGGAGACTAAAGCAATCAATCCCAGAGTAGAGTATTCAGACCATCCTAATAGATGACTGATCAGCGTTATACTTACTTGAATTATCAATGTTTTAACACATTAAAATGGAACAACAACGAAAAATAAACACTCTTTATCTCTCTTTTTTAAACATTTGACTATTTAACTTGTTACACTCTCCCCTACAAAATAAATGTCGTCTCGACATTAAATCAATCAAACAACTGTCCTTTAAACAGTCTCTCAAGAACTTGACACTGGAAATCCTCTTCTGTAAGGTGGTACTTAGGTCAAAGGTCACAGTTCGAATATGTCAACAGTCCATATTCACAGTCCATATCTGTTGACTGGCTACTGTATAAACAGTCCATAAAGAGTCTTTGCACATACTCTTGATCAATAGTCCATCGGTTTCAATGATCTGTGCAGTCTGCAAATTCAAAGTTCATTTCAACAGCCCGTGAAAACAATCTATGAAAACAGTCCATTAGTAGTTCATGGTTCTATTTCAGAACATCACTTCTGTAAACTCACGTTTGCTGGAGTCCATACATACAGGGTGGCTGAAGGGTGTATGGCTGCAAGGGTGGCAACCATGGAACCAGTCCTGGTGCAGGGTAGAAAGGCAACAACTGCAGCTATAGCTGGATACTATAGCAGGACGGAGTACCCAGCTGATCGTAGGTGATGTGCCTTGGCAGGTGTCTCTCTCTCTGTGGTAGCTGGTAGGTCGGCTCCTCAGGTTCAGCAGCACTTGATGCAGGAGAGGCATCTGGTGAATCAGGCAGATTCTTTGCAGGTACGTTCATCTCCTCATCCGGCACGTTTTCAGGTGTGATGAGCTCTTCCGGTTGATCTCCAATGAGAGGCTGGGTTGGCATGGCAACAGGGACTGCTAGTTCAGCTCTCTGTTCTACTGGTTCAGGCTCATGTTCAGGATGTCTCTCTTGCTTAACATGTCTCTTGGTAGTTACTGCTGGTGGTGTGGGGACCTGAATTGGCTCATAATGAAGGTCATATTCATCTCCACTGTCTTCATCTGAGTCTTCTGGCTATGACACATGCGTGTGCCTTATTTTCTGTTTACTTTTGTCATTTTTAGTTACTTCAGGCTGTGTCTCAAAAGGTAAGTGACCACAGGACATGAGCAGGTTTCTATGCAGGACCCTGGAACGTCCCTTACCCTTTTCTGGTCTCACTTCATAGATCGGCAGATCAGATCCCATTTGTCTCACCACTGTGTGTACTGTATTTTCCCAGTAGTCATGGAGTTTACCTGGTCCTCCTCTTGGTGTCAGGTTTTTGATCAGGACCCGCTCACCAGGCTGTAGCACTGAACTCCTCACTTTGGTATCGTAGTACCTTTTACTCCTCTCAGCAGCTTTCTGAGCATTCTCATTTGCAATAGCGTATGCTTCCTCCATACCCCATTTCCATTTCTCCACATAGTCTGGTTGACTGGATCCTGACTCTGTGTACAGTCCGAACAGCATGTCAACTGGAAGCCTAGGTGATCTCCCAAACAGCAAGTAAAATGGTGAGTAACCTGTCACTTCGCAACGGGTACAGTTATAGGCATACACCAGTTTGTTCAGAGACTCTTTCCAGTTCGATTTCTGTGTTTCAGTCAGCGTCTTAAGCATTTGCAACAATTTTCTGTTCATCCACTCCACTTGGCCATTCCCCATCGGGTGATATGGTGTTGTTCTGGACCCGGACATGCCACTGAGCTTCTTTAAGTGAGTGAACAACTGATTTTCAAACTTTCCCCCTTGGTCATATGTTTGAACAAAACGGGTGAAATGGTCAACAATGACAAGGATGTACTCGTATCCACCTTTGCATCGGTCGAGATGGAGGAAATCAATACATACAAGTTCAAATGGCTGTGTTGTCACAATATTTGTCAAGGGATCTCTCATTTCATGGCATGGCTTTTTCTGCTTGAGACAGGTGCAAGCTTTTGTCACATAGTTCTCAATGTCAGATTGCATATAGGACCAGAAGAAGCGTTCACGTACTAGAGATACTGTGCGGTCGGCACCTTGGTGTCCCATGTTATTGTGCAGCTCTTCCAATACGTTTCCTTTGTACTGTTCTGGTAGGACCAACTGTTTGTGGGCTTTGGTTTTCCTGTACAGAATGCCGTCACTGTCTACTGTCAACTTTTCCCATTCTCTGAACAGGCATTTTGTCTTTGGGCTGAATGACTTTAACTCTCTAGCTAGCGGTTTGGAGCCTGACAGTTTACTATCTAGCACATGCATGGGTCCGATGTATGGGTCCGATGCATGGGTCCGATCTATGTGCATCATTTAACTTATCTTATAGGACTGACTGATGCAGTTGTTATCTCACCTTCGGTGGAGACTGACATACATATGGCTGAAAATGGCAGGGTTGCTTCTTGAACTTCAACAGCTTGAATGGTGGCAACTCCTCAGAATATTCTCTCATCAGTGACTCTGCATCCAGTGGCATCCTTGACAAAGCATCTGCGTCACTGTTCTCTTTCCCTGGTCTGTACTTTATCATGAAGTGAAAATCAGAAAACTCTGCAACCTACCTGGAAGTAGTTGTGTTCAGTTTTGCAGTGGACAGGACATACGTGAGCAGGTTGTTGTCACTATACACAGTGAAGGTTGGAGCATAGTACAAATAATCCCGGAACTTGTCAGTGACTGCCCATTTTAAAGCTAGAGATTCTAACTTGCCTGCATGGTAGTGGTAGTTCTTCTCAGCCGCTGTCAACGAGCGGGAGCCATAGGCAATGACTCCCAGTTTGCCACCTTGTTTTTGATACAATACTCCTCCCAAGCCTTGATGTGATGAATCAGTGTGTACTATGAACGGCTGAGTGAAATCAGGGAACCCTAACACTGGTGGATGGAGCAAACAGTCAATCAGCTGTTCAAGTGCCTGCTGGTGCTGGTCAGTCCACGTGATTGGCTTGTTTGAGGGCACAACATGAGTCATTTCCTTTGTTTTTGGTTTTCTTGTGTTTTCAGGGACCTCATTTGAATCTGCTTTCAAGAGATCATACAGGCAACTGGCCTTTCTGGAAAAGTCTTTAATGTACTGCCTGTAGTAGGTGAGTAACCCAAGCATTTTTCTGAGCTGGCCCACATTCTGTGGTCTGATGACTTTCAAGGCCCTAACTGCTTCAAAATCTGCTGGATCAACTCTACTTCCCTCTGCAGAGACTATTCTCCCCAAATAACGGACTTCAGGTTTAAAGAGGTCGCACTTACTTGGTTTGAGTTTGATGCCATACTCTCTGAGGCATTTCAACACTTTTCGCACATCCTCCACATGATTTTCAAAGCTTTTGCTGAAGACCAGTTTCGTCCAGATAAGGGATGCAGATGTCATCCTGGAGCCCTTACAAACATTCCTCCATACAGCACTGGAAAGCAGCAGGGGCATTCATGAGCCCAAAAGGGATGCGTATCCACTCATAGAGTCCCCAAGGAGTAACAAAAGCTGTCACTGGTCTGCTTTCTTCAGAAATAAATCCCTGGTGGTAAGTGTTTCCCTGGTCCAGAAGAGAGAACCAGGCATTACCACCCAGACTGTCCATGATGTCTTGGACCCGAGGGATGGGCTGGCGGTCGGGATGGGTCTTACTGTTCAGGTATCTGTAATCTATACACAACCGAAGGGTGCCATCTTTTTTTCTCACACACACAACAGGGGAAGAATACGACGAGTTCGACTTCCTAACCCAGCCCTGTGCTATTAGGTCATGAAGGTAACCTTTCATCTCCTGGTACAGTGGCCTGGGTACTGAGATGTATGTGCGTTTGACTGGTTCTGGGTCTTTAAGAGAGATGGCCATTTGCAATCTTTCAATACAGCCAATATCATTGTCTGATCTTGAGAAGCAATGACACTCTTCTCTGAGCATTTGTCTAATTATCTGTCTCTGTTCTTCTTTCAAGTAACTTACATCTACAGGTGGATCCCACTGTTCACTACCATTACATGGGGCCTGGATGCTGGTGTGGTTCACGGTGGCTGGTGTTGAAGCCTTTTCAAAAATTTGGGCAGGTAACACAGTCATTACGGTTTGCACTGTGCCAATTACAGTGCACCCTGGCAAAACAATATCGTGGTCAGTTGGGTTAGAAACATCAACAGCGATGACTGGAAAAACACCTTTCTTGACTCTGACTAGTGTGTCCTAGAACTCAAGATCATCTGGCCACTGGGGGTTCAGGTCTGGCTGAAACAACATGGTCATGTCATCTTTAAAAGGCTGGGCAGCTACACGACACTCAATCTGAATGCTACTGTGTTTTGGTACTGCACCCATCTCTTTCTTTGTTTTCACTGCATACTCATCTGCACTAACAGCCTGTATGAAAGCGCTCACCTTATTTCTTTTGAGACTTGGGAAAGATTTCTTCACAGTACTGTACTGTTTGCTCTCATCAGTCTTTTCCAAGATGTGCTCGATGACATTAAAACCTATTATGGGATGGGACAGGTGACACCCTTTCATCACAAGTATTGGAATCAGCAGTTCATTGGCTTGGTTAGTTTCTGAGGCGAGCCGGAAGGTTGTCTCAATCCATCTTAGGTAAGGCATTTCAGTTCCATTTGCTGCAGTCAATGTGAGGTCAGGTGAGTCCAGGATTTCTGAAACATCTCTCAGTCCGAAGCTTGGTAAGTATTCCTCTTTCCATTTTTCATCAATGACTGACACCTGGGACCCTGTGTTCCATAAAGCTTGGAGTTGGTGACCATTCAGATAGCATTCGACAAGACACTGTCTGCCAGCTAGTGAGTTGATTTTGTGCAAGTTGCCAACTAGAGCTAGGGGTGGCAAGTAGTGTGCATTTTTGTCTTTGCAGGGAAAATTTCCATTGCCCTTGTCAGTTATCAGGTGAGTGCATTTCTTTTTGTGTTCAGACCAATGTCGTTGTTGACATGCTCTGGAACAATACAGTGTCTCTTTACAGGATGAACATTGCTTCAGCTCCTTTGATGAATCTTTCTTGCCACAATTTTCACAGTTCTGGGACATCCACTGGCTATGGTTAACACTCATCCCTCAGTGGTAACCCTCTCTCGTTTAAAGGAGCCTCTCTTGATGGTCTAACTCCTCTTGATTTGCACCCAGCTTGGAAATGTTCTCCACTCCCACATCGGTAGCAGTGCGTACAACGTTCATTGGATCTGGTCTGCTGGCAGACAAAGCACCTCCTTCGGACATGAGCAGAGTAGTTAGTGTACAGGTGAGGGGCATACTGGGGTTGTGTTGGGGCCGGGGCTTGGGACTGGCTCTGGCTGCTATAATACTGCTGGTGGGAAACTGGCTGGGGGTTTCTGTCTGACATTCTCACTGAAGGTGGCCCATAGGACTGGGGCTGAAACATAGGCTGTTGTAGTGTGTCCTTAATCTGAGCTATTTCTGCACTAAGACCCTTAAGAGAAGCAACACCTGTCTTAAGTTCTGCTAATTCTGTCATCAATTCAGGTGGTACCTTAGCTCTAGCTTCTTTCACAGAGCACTTTGTAGATGGTGGATCGTCTGACTGGACCACACTTACACTTGCTATACCTCTTTTTATTTCTTCGTTCTGCCTCATTTGCCCAGACAATGTTTAACCTCTCTAACAAAAGCTCATCTGAGGTTTCAGTGTCTAGCAAAAGGGGCTGGATGTCTATCCTAATACTGTAATTCTGGAGACCAGTAAGCACTGTGTGTAGACTCATACGCTGGACTAGAGCTGGGTCATACTTAAGCCCTGATTCTGACTCTTGGGATGCAAATAATACTTTCTGTCTTAGATCTAAGACCCGCATTACAAAGCTTTGGGGTGTGTCTTTGCTATGCTGTGCTTCTGAAGCTAGCTGTTTGTAGAGCTCAGTGGCGCTCTTTTCCTGGAAATGGGAATGCAGAATGCACCTCAGTGCAGGAAGGGTCAGGTGAGGTCTTCCCTCCAAGTAGCTGTGTAGCTGCAAGCCTGGAGAAATAGCTTTGATCACAGCATCCATAATCTCTATTTCAGGATAACCTTTGTTTAGTACATTCTCAATCTGATGAGCAAGGCTAGAAAATGTCAGTTTATCTCTCTGGCCAGGTTCACCTATTTGTCCAGAAATTTTGAAATCTTTGTGCCAGTGTGGGCTTGGCTGCTGCTGGGCAGTGGCTGAAGATTGGGTGTTTACTGGAGTGCCTGCAGTAGCTTGTTGCACAGAACCATTAACAGCAGCATTGACTGTAGTAGTCTGCATGACTCCAAATTTTTGCTGTTCACTTGCAATACTCAGTTCATCCATTTCTTTCTGTGTCACTGTCTCCTGAATGTAATGTTCTGTGTGTGCCCCTTCACTATCGATGCCACTTAACATATCTGCAATTTTGTCTTTCAGTAGTAATAACTCTGTCATCCAGTTGTCTTCTAGCTCTGCCACTTCCTCTCTTTCAAGATGCTTTAGAATGTGAGTCACCAATGAGATGTGTGATTTTCCTTTAACATCTGCTCTTTGTACGCCTGATATGTTCAAAAAGTCACAGATTCCCAGTAAATTGTCTCTATTCAGGGTGTGCAACACTCCTCCTACCTCTTCCTGTAGCTCTTCCAGGCCTGACATGTTGACAGTGCAGGGGCCTTTAACTGTGAAGGAGTTGATTCTGAACTGGTGGGTCTCTACTGTCCCCGATGATCTCTAACTGGCCTCAGGAAACGTGTACTCGACCACTAACTTCCAGCTCTCCTTAAACAACAACATGTGCCTCGCTGCAGCCTGCCTGGGTGTAGTATGGGAGATTTAGCTGGTGCAGAATTCAATGTACAGGCTATGGACACTGGACATCTGAGCAGCAATCCCAGCGGTGCCTCCAAAATGTTGTCCCCCTATCTATATAGAGGAGAAATAAGTCACAAGCATGACAGTCGGTGTTACTTCCATGAGAGCTTTACGCGAATGCAAAATTACTGCTTTTCCTCCAGGTATGTGGGTGGAGACTAAAGCAATCGATCCCAGAGTGCAGTATTCAGACCATCCTAATAGATGACTGATCAGCGTTATACTTACTTGAATTATCAATGTTTTAACACATTAAAATGAACTACAGCAAAAAATAAACACTCTTTTAACTCTCTTTTTTAAACATTTGACTTTTTAACTTGTTACATCTTTCCCTAAATCAAGAAACCACTGGTTATTGAGAGCTATAGCCACCTAATAACATTTTATCAGATTTACTTTAGTTTTGGGGAATTTCATTACCATTTTCAAAGATTTTCTTTCTTTAATAATGAAGAACGATAACATTAATTTAGGAATGGTGAAAAACATACAAGGTAATATGATTAACTCTAATCAAATGATTATTTGTGCACATCATGTGGGCTACATGGGCTATTTGGAGCAGAGGCTCTATAAATAACCATATATTTCTTTTGCAAATTTTTGGACCAGTTTGTAGACAAGAATAAAGGCTTTTATTTTGACGCTAAGTATGGCATTGTTTAAGATGGGCTACTGTAGAAAAACACTTACGATAGACAAAAAAAAATATTTTTTTTAAAAAAATAGTGCACCTCCAAATCATGTCAATGTTTGACCCATGCTCACACAATTTTATTTTATTGCATCCAGCATGATCTCTAATCTGTAGTAGAGAATGCTGCTCATATTCATATCTGTATTTGTATCCTTTATTTGGTCAATCCAAATAATGTATTCGGTTACATCCCTAATAAGTGTGTATGACAGTGTGAAAGAGGGTTAGGTTGAAATACTCATGGCCTCTACCCCTCAGATTACAGGCATGAAATTCTAAATGCAACATCAATTCTTATCCACCCAAAGCAGCAGAGGAAGCTTACTATATGTACACTGACATGGAAGCTGTCTGATAATGAGAAGGGTACTTACAGTATGTTACAGTGATTCCATACTCTCCATTACTCCAACTAATTATTCACAGCAAGTTTGTGTTCTCTCTTACTCAAACACAAATACACAAATACACAAACACACACACACACACACACACACACACACACACACACACACACACACACAACACACACATAAGCATGGCTTATACAGCTCATGCACCCACGCACTGAATTGCTCATAACACAAGCATCCATTGACACCAGATCATTTTATTAAATTAGGAAAGCAATTTAACTTGGGGCAACAGAAGAGATGCTGGAATATAATTGAGCAGTGGCTGAAGTATGCTTCAGTGTGGTGACGAAATAAAAAATGACAGTAAAACTATTGACAGGAGTTAAAATTCCAGACATCTTTCCAGAACTGAGATATAATATTTAATAACATTTAATAACATTTGAATGCAATATATTACAACTTTTTCTGAAAAATATAAAGTTGGGAAAACTACATAGTGGCATAGTGACTGAATTAGACTACACCAGATACTTTAACCTCCATGCTCAACTATCTTCTGCATTCTGAATCGTGTTTCTTTCCATGAGGCTGAAGAAACTCAGACTGCACATTATTCTACCCATTAGCACCATCCTTAAACTTCTTCTGTGGGGGACTCTGTTCCATCCTTACACTGTTGATTTGGGCCTTGTAGTTCAATATCATCCTGATGGGTCTGTTTCAGGGGTCGCACTACTTTCATACGGAATTGACTTCTAAACAGCACAATGACAGAAAGATTAAAAAGCAGAGAGCAGCCAAATAGACTGGTCATCAGGCCCAGGAAGATAATTCTGTAAACAGATGGATAAAAGATCATTATTGTGGAAGAAGAACAAAATGGCTAATGTGGCTAAGGAGTGTATCCTGGAAACACCTGGAAGTAAGGTGGGAATACGCATGGCACCAAGCAGACACACGTTCACACAATCATTCACGTCTATGAGCAATTTAGAGTCGCAACACTCCATGCTGCTTCACCATACTGGTTGTACACCATAAGTGTGCTTAGCAGTATTTATTAAAGGCTAGAAATAACTTCCATTCTGGTGTATATCTTAGGTATGTATCAGGTTTCTATTTTTTTTTTTCTAAAAAATTATTGGATTAATATAACAAATATCCAGATGTTGCCAGAGCCATCCATGGCCTGGAGACAAGGGAGCAAAACTGGCCATGCATGGGTGGGTGGGTTGGTATATTCTCTGTATACTCTCTCTCCTCTGACAATCACAGTGATACAAGGCTTCTGTAAGCTTATGTACACAGAAGAGGGCAGATAGCACTTTTTGCTGAGTATGTTATGCTGCCCTGTGATACAGCATGAGCAGCAGTTTGAAAAGATGTAGTTGGGTGGCTTAACTTGTCTCAGAAGAAGCATGTGTGAGCTTTCTGGATGGTAGCTGTATGATAGAGATCTGGTTGGTAGGTGGGAATTGGTGACCAAAGAAGTGACCAATTTGGGGAGAATATGGGGTGGGTGGTGGAAGAAACCTCATCAAAGACATCAGCCACAGCAGATTTACAGAAATCCAGGTATAGATCTAGCTAATACAGTATATAGAAATAATTGTATACATAGGTAACATGTACAGCCATCATGATTAACATTTAAAAACTGATATCTCTCAGTCACATAACATCTAAGCCATGAAGAATCTGTTCCCTTAACCATCAAGCTACCTTTTTACTTTGAAATGGGAATGGTTAATTAAGTGAAAATTAATACATCTTAAAACCACATGCTTCAGTCTCCTGGAAATGTTGCTAAATAAATAGCTTAATTTCTTGTTACTCAGCTACTTCCCAATTCACACTGACTCACATAAGCACACACACCTGTACATGTTTGTGTCGTACATGTGGCAGGATCCTCGGCTTCTGCAATTCCTCATGTTCCATTTCAAACAGGTGGAATCAATCGCAAATCCAAAGTACACTGGAGATGGAATACCAGCTAGAGAGCAGAAAGGGGAAGATGGTATGAAGCATCACCAAAACAAATATTTCATCCAAAATATTTGTTTCATGTAAAATGTTTTCTATCTACATGTATCTTTTAAAAGGCATAATGGAATGTTCAATGCTTACAGCTAATTTCCTAATAAAACTGCACTAATTGAGACTACTATTTTTTTTTTTAAAGCAAAGGGTCATCACACCAAATATTGCCTTTGTTTCATTTAAAACTGTTTACTGCTCTTTAAACTCAATATTTTAATGTCAAAACATTGAATTTAATTATTTTTAAAGGCATATTTGCTCTACAGTATGTCTTTGCATTTGCAAGACTTCAAGACTTTTGCACAGTAATATATATAAAAGACCTCTGAAGGTGTGCTGTGGTATCTGGCACCAAGATGTAATCAGCAGATTCTTTAAGTCCTGTAAGGGCCTCCAGGGATAACACTTGTTTGTTCAGCACATCCCGCAGATACTTGATCAGATTGTGATATGGGAAATTTGGAGGCCAAGTCAACACCTTAAACTCTTTGTTGTGTTCCTCAAACCATTCATCATCCATTCATCCATTTTCTGTACCGCTTATGCTTACTGGGTCACAGGGAACCTGGAGCCTATTCCTGAACAATTTTTGCAGTGTGGCAGGGTGCATTATCCTGCTGAAAGTGGCCAGTGCCATTAAGGAATACAATGCCATAAAGGGGTGTACTTGGTCTGTAGCAATGTTTAGGTAAGTGGTATATGTCAAAGTGACAGCCACATGAATGCCAAGACCTAAGGCTTCCCAGCAGAACATCACACTGCCTCTGCCGGCTTGCCTTCTTCCCATAGTGTATCCTGGTGCCATCTCTTCCCCAGATAAGTGATGCACACACACCCAGCAATGCACATGATGTAAAAAAAAATGTGATTCATCAGACCAGGCCACCTTCTTCCATTGTTCCATGGTCCAGCTCTGCTGCTCACGTGCCCATTGTAGCTACTTTCGTTGATGGACAGGGGTCAGCATGGGCACTCTGACTGGTCTATGGCCACGCAGCCCTATATGTAGCAATATGCAATCTGTTTTGACACCTTTCTATCATAGCCATTATTAACTTTTACAGCACTTTGTGCTACAGTAGCTCTTTTGTGGGATCAGACCAATCGGGCTAGCCTTCGCTCCTCATATGCATCAGTGAGTCCTCGATGCCCATGACCCTGTTGCCGGTTCACTGGTTGTTCTTCCTTGGACCACTTTTGGTAGATATTAAACTGAATACTGGGAACTCCCCACAAGACCTGCGGTTTTGGAGATGCTCTGACCTAGTCGTCTAGCCATCACAATTTGGCCCTTGTCAAAGGATCCTAACGCTTGCCCATTTTTCTTGCTTCCAACACATTAACTTTGAGAACTGACTGTTCACTTGCTGTCTAATATATCCCACCCCTTTACAAGTGCCATTGTAACGAGATAGTCAATGATATTCACTTGAAGTTTTAACGTTATGGCTGATTGGTGTGTGTATACACACACACACACACACACACACACACACACACACAGACACACAAACGTGCACACAGTATATATGCACATCAACAATTTTTTGTTTAGTTCCTTATCTAGAGTTCTAATTGCTAGAGTCTGAATGCCAGTGGCCAGTGACTTCAGCTCAGGAAGGATGCACCTGTAATAAATCCACTTAGTAGAGTTTGATGCTGTAGGATACTGCAATTTTGCATGTTATTAAAGAGAAATACAACATGTCACCTTGAAGCAAATTTTTTTTTTTTCACTAACCATATCATGACCATGAATATAGGTGTCATTCCCAGAGCTTTAATGAAATAAAGGACACCAAATATGGCCACATATGATGTCAAACTGCGACTGCATGCTGATGTGTGAGGACACTGTCCAAGAGACACAGCGGTGCTGCCCTCTACTGGTGACAGGTTCAACACACAACTGCAGTTACGGAAGACCTGCAGAAAAAAAGATGAAGGCAAATAATGGGGATTTTTTTCCCCCTACTTCTGTTCTATATCCTGGAATAAGGACTAAAATATCACCTACTATGTTATCCTAACTCAACACACAATAAAGATATTAATTAGCTAGCCTAAAATTCATATTGTTCACCAATATTAAGCTGATGTATTTACTGAAGCAGACAGGCAAACGGAAGCAGCAAGTCAAATTTATGATTTATTTCCAGTCACAGATGTAAAAATCCCTGTTGCCGTCAGTATGTACAGTCCTTCTATTTTTTCTATAGTGGGGACAAGACATATTAAAGGTCTATATATTTAATAATTTTGATGAATTGGGGTTTGGATGAAATCTACTCTTAAACTATAGTAATAAAAAATCTAATTTTGTCAGTAATATGTTTATTTCCACATTATCTGAAATTTAGCAATTTAGAAGCCTTGAAGCCCTGCCTACTTGGGACAATCGCATAATCTTCACACTTTATTGTGTTATAGATTTAAATGAAAATCCATTAAAACTGATTTAATTTACTTTTTGGGCCCATAATCTACACATGATAATCCATAACATTAAAAATAAATACTGAAACATCACATTTCAATACGTATATATCCTTGGCTAAAGCACTTCAAACTGAGCTTAGGTGCATCCTTTTTGCTTTGTTTTTGACTAGACTTTATGACAGAGTGGCTTGACAGAAACCAAAATTCAGATGTAAAGGACTCTGGGATCATGGGGAAAAAGCTTTTCTGTTTAATAAGACAAAAATGTAACTTTTTGGGCTACACTACAAGTGCTATTTCTGTCAAAAAAAAAAAAAAAAAAGGTATTGCTCATCATGCTTCTTGACAGCAATGATAGGGACAGTGGACATAATTGCGAGATGAATGAATACAGCTGAATACAGAGAGGTCCTTCAAAAAACCTGCTCTAGAGTGCACACAACCTCAGGCTGGGGTGAAAGTTCACTTTTCAGCATGACAATAACCCGAAGCATACAGCCAAGACAATGCTGGAATGACTTCTGGACAAGTTTCTCTTGAGTGGCCAGACAAATGCCAACAAAAGAGAACAAGGAACCCCATAGAACATCTGTGGATAGACCTGACGATGGCAGTTCACAAACACATAAAAATTTTTAAAAACTTACTATGCATTATTGTGTGTAGATTGATGGCCATAAATGTAAATTTAATTCATTTGATTGTAAATCTATAACACAATAACGTATGCAAAAATGTCAGGGGTTTCTTTAATAAAACATAAATATAACTACAATACTTAAGTCAAAATATACATGAAATCACTGTTACTGTAGAATTGATACTGAACGTTTTAATTCTAATATAATCCAAAGTCGAAGCCTCGTTTGCATAAATAAACACAATCATTTGGAAAATACCTGAAAGATTATCGGCAATCCACTGGTTTATATTTATTGTGTTTTTTGTTTAAAATAAAAATCCTATTCACCTGTAGTGTCCTAACTTAACTTTTTCTCCCACTATGAAATTGTTACCGTATTTTTGCCCACTCCTGTGGAGCTTATACATCCTGCCAGACATGGAGACATGTATGTAATGCCATCATCAGAACACACTGGATCCCACTTTGCTGCAGAATATGAACAGTTCTGGTTACACTGTGAGAACAGTGTTTGTTCATCATATGAAATCTGGGGTGTGCTGATTAGGGAAATAAAGATGAGGACTAAGTTAGAATTTAACTATTTGCCTAAAGACACACACACACACAAAATATTCAGCAAGTGTACAACTTAAACTCATCAGGAGTACAACAATGTCCTCCAAATATATAGTATATGGAACTCAATTTTCAGTTGCATTGAAAAATTAAAAGGATTTGTTAGTTCATAATTGTAATGAGATTCTAATCCTGAAATTAGCAATACTAAACAAAGTCTTGGAAGTTTTTCATTCTTTCATCTCTATCAAATCTATGCTGGAAACCGACTTGATATGATTAAGTTACAGTACCCATTATAAGAGACAGTGAGACCAGCAAGGGATATGTTGTCACACTTGTTTATGAACTGCAGACACAGTAGGAGGAAGGCCAAGAAAGAGGTGAGGAATGAGAGCTGGGCTGCTGATAGCAAACCCAGCTTGTACTTCTTCATCAGCAAGCCACCCAGAAACATCCCCAAAGTTTATAGAGACACGTTTGTCAAACCTAGTACATAGACAGATTGCCAGAACTTTAGCTTCAGTCATCTCATGGAATTAGTGTTACCTTTGATCGCATTCAGTTAGCATGCTGTGTCCTGTTTGTTTTTCATCTGTGTATTTATTGTCTTGTGTATTTGTTATATATTTTTCCACCAATTTTACACTGTTGTGTATTTGCATTTTATGTAGTCCTGTGAAATTTGCTACCATGTTGTTGTGAATTGAAGAAACTACATTTGTGTCAGTGTATACAGAAGAATGTAAATAAGTTTTGATGGTGGTGGTGGAGAGTGCTATAAGTTATATGGAAGAAAATAAAATCCAGTTGAAATGGAGTTCAAAAGCTTGTGAACACCTGAACATCACACTCATATGTTTTTTTCCCCCCAAACTGTTAATGCGAAGTTGGAAGCTCACAATTGTATAGAATGTCTTGGTATGTTGTAGCATTACAATTTCCCTTCACTGGAACTAAGAGGCCCAAACCTGTTCCAGCATAACAATGTCCCTGTACACAAAGCAATGGTTTGCCAAGGTTGGTGTGGAACAATTCGAGTGGCCTGCACAGAGCCCTGACCTCAATCGCACTGAACACCTATGGGATGAACTGAAACTGGATGAGGCCTCCTCATCCAACACCAGTGCCTGAACTCACTAATTCTCCTCACTGAATCCCCAAAATGTAGTGGAAAACCTTCCCAGTTGAGTGGAGGTTAATATAACGGCAAAGGAGGAGTAAAGCTGGAATACGATGTTCAGAAACATGTATGGGGGTCAGGTTTCCACAAACCTTTGGCCATATAGTGCATACATATGTGCATCGGCCTTGCATCTGCTTCTAATAAGTGCTACTCACCAATGAGTAAATTTGCTCTGGAGGAGGACAGGCCAAAATGCTGCTCCATGTATTTAGCCTTAAAGGTAAATAGGCCGATCAAAGCACTGAAAATCAGGATTTGTTCACAGAGGATAACGATATAGACAGGATTGCCAAAGAGCTTCTTCAGTGAGGACAAGAAACCTGCACATTTAAACAGAGGTTATTGGTTTTATAATGTTTTTTAAAATCTACTATTTACCCTGACCTACTATTGCATAAAAAGCAAATGCCTAAAAGACATTGAGCATATTTATACAACTAAACAACAAAACCTTCAAACTGATTATATTAAGTATACTTCTAATAGACCACTATGTGTCTACATTGAATAAATTATCTGGGGCAGAAAAAGAAGCCAATTGCCTTTTGTCATGTCAGCCAGTTTCATATATAACACAGAGGAATATACAGTATGCTCCTGGTTGTCATGATGAGAGCTGGGATTGTCCCTGTGAGATTGTCCCACTTCTTGCTTGAGTAAAGAGCGAGGGAAAAACCAGAAAGGAATGCCACCCAGGAGCAGGAGGGCAGATGACATTAAGAAACCTAGCCACCAGGCCCCCATCCACCGGACATCATTTGGAGTAACGGTCACTGTCTCTAAAAAAAATATATTTAAAAAAATCAAACAACATGAATATTCACCAAGCAATAATGCAATAACGATTGCTTCTATATAAAGCAATAATGATACAATTACATGCACACCCAATAATCAGGGGTAATTTGATGCAGATACTGTGCAACAAAACAAAACAGAAAGAGCAAAATATCAGAACTAGAAACGCAATGTAACACAAAGCAAGCAGAGCACTTACCAGTGTCAACAAATCCAACATCAACATACAGCTTGGAAACCAAGGCGCCCAATAAGTAGCCAAACATGGGACCCATCAATGCTACTGCTTGGAGGCATCCTGTCAATAGAGATTTTGATAGAAAAACAGTGATCGGTTTTCAAACTAATCATGTAACAAACATACATGATAAAATACTGAACACAATAATCGGGTGCATGGTTTTTGCCTTAGAAACAACCTTCACTTATGGAATATTGTTATACATGCTATATACAGATTGGTGAAAAATGCAAGGAAAAATATCTGGATTACGCATGTAATCCTGTTCCCTGAGACGGGAACGAGACACTGCGTGAGCTTTACTCTGTGGGAAGTGCTCTTGCATGTGACTGGCAGCTGAAACTTGTGTAACATCATTCCTATTTATAGGCCTGCCATGATCAGGTGACATGGCAATTAAGAGCGTCGCATGATATAAAAACAGTACCTGTGAACCGCGTCATCACCCTCTATTATCTGAAGCAAAGATGCAATTCACAGGCATGCCCTAGTATGACAAAGCTACGCAATGTCTTGTTCCCTTCTCAGGGAACAGGGTTACATATGTAACCCAGACGTTCCCTTTCAAAGGGAACTCAACTGTGCGTGAGCGTTACACTGTGGGATTGAGAGTACCCACTCCGGCATACCAAGGGCATGGCCTGTCCGAGCCCGAGGGTCACTGCATGACACTCGAGCCTGGGGTGGAATGTATATATCCAGGTTGTAATATTGAATGAATGTGTGCAGAATAGGCCACCCCGCCGCAGCACAAACATCCTGTAAAGGCACCCCTTTGGACAAAGCCTTTAAGGAGGCAACCCACCTAGTGGAATGAGCCCTTATGCCCAGAGGTGTAGACAGACCGCATGCCTCATAAGCGATAGAGATTGCTTCCACTATCCAATTAGAGAATGCGCTGGTTTGACACAGCTTCACCCCTACTGTCGCCGCCAAAGCAGACCAGAAGCTACTCTGATTTATGCCACTGGCCGGAGCGGTGGACATAAGTACAGAGAGCCCTTACTGGACACAGCAGATGCAATTTCTCTTGTTCTGGTGTGAGGAACGGAGGAAGGCAGAAAGCCTGCAAAACTACTGGCTGGACAGCAGACGTAGGCACTTTAGGAATATAATCCGGCCTAGTATATAGGAAGGCCTTGGCTAATCCAAGGGCAAAGTCAAGGCAGGAAGGGGCAACAGAGAGAGCTTGTAGAGCTCCTACTTGCTTGAGAGATGTCAGAGCCAGCAGAAGATCTACTTTTAGAGTCAGAGGGCTCAAATGGGGCACCTGATAGACCTTCCAGGACCACAGAAAGGTCCCAGGAAGGTAAATCATAAACCTCGAAGTTAGAGAATGTTGCCCCACAGAGGCTCCATCAATAGGGGCATGGCTGGCTGAAATGGCAGCCACGTAGACCCTGATTGAAGAAGGAACCAACCCTGCTGAGAAACATCCTTGTAAGAACTCCAGGACTGTAGCTATACAATTTCATCATGGATAGTGCTCTTGTGTTCAACATGGTCTCTACAACCTCAGTTGTGAGACCAGAATCTATGAGCTGGTGCCCCTCAGAGGCCAGACCAACAGTTTCAGTAGTTCCATTCGAGGGTGATAAATCAGCCTTTCAGCCTGAGACAGTAGATCCCTGCAGACAGGAATCTCCCAAAGAGTGCCATCTAGCAGGCATATTATCTCTGAGAACCATATTCAAGTTGGCCAATAAGGTGCTACTAGCAGCAGACGTAGACGGTCTTGGCAAACACTCTCTAGAACTTGTGGGGGCAGAGTGATCAGGGGAAAAGCACACAGATGTGACCTCAGCCATGTGTACACCATGGTGTCCTGCCCGAATGGTGCAGGAGGAGTGAGGGCGAACTCGGGCAGTGTGTTGTCTCCTCAGAGGCGAACACATCCACTTCTGCTTGGTCGAACCACTTGAGGATGGAGCCTCCAACCCCCAGGCCTCAGCCCCTGCCTCGGCAGGATGCCTGCCCCCACATTCCAATTGCCCGGAATGTACATTGCACTCACTGACAAGAACTTTCCCTCTGCCCAGAGAAGAATTAGTTGCACCTGCCTGAACAATGGTATGACATTGGCTGGTGCTGCCATAAGCCACTACAATCTCTCATAGAGACTGGAGGGGATGCCCAGATCCAGCTTTATCTTGCTCAATGTTGATAGGATTGACCCTACGCATGTTGGGGATAAAAATGGCCTTATCGTAGTAGAATCCCATATAACCCCTAGAAAAGTTGCCCTCTGCACTGGAGAAAGCATACTTTTCTTGAGGTTCAACCTGAGCCCCAAGCTCTTCATGAGCAAGAACAAAATTTCAATGTTGAATCGCCAGTTTCCAGGACTGTGCTAGAATTAGCAGGTAGTTTAGTACACAGATGCCCTGGAGTTGCAAGAGAGCCAGAACAGCATCCACACACTTTGTGGAGGTGCGAGGGTATAAAGCTACTCTGATGGGAAGAACCCAATCTTGCTACGCATTGCCACCAAATGTGAACCTCAGGAATATCCTATGACAGGGTGATATTTCTATGTGGAAATATGAGTCTTTTAGATCTATCGTCACAACACAGTCTTCGACCTGAATCTGTGGAACGATAAGTTTGAGCATCAGCATCTTGAACCCGTATGTCCGAAGAGTACATTTCAGATGATGCAGATCTAAAATTGGCCGTATACTCCCATCTTTTTTGCAGACCAAGAAATAATGGCTGTAAAAACCTCCCTCCCTCAGGGAAAGGAGTACATGTTCTATGGCCCCTTTGTCCAAGAGGGATCCTACTTCCTGCACTAATGTCACGCTCTGCTCTGTGCTGACTACTGTGGTGAGCACACCTCTGAACCAGGTGGGTGAAGTTCTGAACTGGATCCGGTAACCCTTTTCTACGGTAGACAGAAACCATGGAGACACATTTGGTCCCATGTAGTTCCCATGCTGCTAGATGGTCTTTTAGTAATATTAACTTTTCCGCATTCTATTGGAGGGTTTTTTTGGGAGATTTTTGTTGCCCTGTGACAGCTCGCTGACCAGAGAACACTGAAGACTTGGGATAGCCTTGGCTAGGAGAGGCCCTACAGTAGTAGTGGGGGCTAACTGCCATAACAATCTCATGTCCCCTAATTTGTCCCTCTGTTTTCCCTCAGGACCACTCCTCCGTTGTCTGCTTGACCTTTATGACCATTCTCAGATCAGGCCTAGTAGCAGGCTGCAAGTGTAGCTGCCCGGTTCCCCTGGCTCTCCATGGGGGGAGGAAGGCCACCACACTCGCCTTCTGTGCCTCCCTCATGCTAGCGCTGGCTGCTGAATGCCACCGTATGTCGAGCTCACTCAGCAGATCTGCTTAGTAGGCCTGCAACACTGCCACTGTATGCAGTGACCCACAAGCAAGACCCACTGCCGCATAGGCTTTGCCCACCAGCATGGAAGTAGCCTTACATAGCTTGCATGGCAAAGCTGGCCCCCCTTAATTACTTGCCAATGATGGAGAGAGGTAGCTCTCAAGCACCTCCTTCACCTTCAGCGTAGCTAAATAGCCGTGTCGTTCATTCCCCACAATGGCCAAATAGTCCAACATCATGGGTTATAAATACGGCTTATGTATGGTTTTCCCCAGAAGCCTGATATTTCGTCATGTACTTCTGGAAAAAAGGGGAGTTTTCTGTAGTGTGAGGGAGACTTATTTTCACTGTGGAGAAAAAAGCTTGACCAGCCTTAGTAATCACTTCAAGCAGCTCTTCATATGCTTGAGAGCTGCTCTCCATTTTTGGTACACCCTTCTGAGTTAGAGAGGATTTTTTTTTGGCTTTCCATATCAGAAGGAGGAGTCCCGACGCGAGCTCCAAAATCCAGCGGAGAGCCGGACCTCTAAGACAGAGCAAGAGATAGAGCAGTGCTCATCTCGGCTTGGCTCCTCTTCCAGATCCATATGAGATCCCCAGGACCTGAGCCCGCTGGCTACCTCGGCAGCGGCTGGCCCAGATCTGTGAGGCTCTGAAACCCAACTCCCTTCGGCCAAGAAGAGAGTGAGCCATGAGCGGAGCTGCCTAACTGTAAGACTTTCATAACATGCACAGTCAGACCTCTCGAGGGCTGCCCTGGTGTGCTCCACCCATAAACACTCCACACAGGAAGTGTGTCCTTCCATTCCTATGATAAAATGGGAGCAAGGCGTGACACACTTCCTGAATTATCTCTCAATCATACTTTTCTCTCTTTTTCTTAAAGGGACAGAAAAGTAAAGAGATTTTTCTTTCTTTTTTTAAAAAGATCTTTCTGCGAGCATTACATAAACAACCGACATGCAGTCTCGCCGAAGATAATAAGGCTGATGGCACGGCTCACAGTGTAAAGCTCACGCAATGTTGAGTTCCCTTTGAAAGGGAACCTTTGGGTGGGCCAATGTGAGAGAGCACTCTCTCACATCATCAAAACCATCATCAAAACCACCATCACCACCATCATCAAAACATTAGCTGAGGCAATATCTTTTGGAAGAATAGTGTAGAGATTATGCCAATGCATGTTGCAGCTGTTCTGGTGTGGTCCATGTACCTTTTGGTCCTTCAATTTTCATTTCCAAATAAAATTAAAAAAAAGGAACAACACAAGCTATTTCAACCATCTATTAATAATCAAAAACAAAACAACAGAAAAACATGCCATTTTCCTGTTTCTACTTTGCTGCATGAAAATAGAAAATCGCAAGAAAACAAAACAGAAAAATGTCAGAATTTTTCAATGCATTTTCCATATTACACAAAAAGATAATACTGAAAGTCGATGCCCATGTACGCATAATTCTATTACACTACTATATTACTCTATTATGTCTGCATTGTTACCATGACATCAGAGGCACACCCTGTGATTCCCTGTTGCCATACAACCTCCATATTTAAACAGTAGCATAATTTTCAAATATTTGTCTAATTTATCTGTCACACATAGAAAATGTCTACTGTAAGGTTTTGTTTGTTTGTGAACATTTCATTTATAAAGTACATTGGGTCTTTAATATAAAGCTATTATTTTGTCTTTACAGCACATTCATGCATGTGTCTACATCAGCTTATCCTTTGGGAGGTATGTTTGCTGTTGGTGTATCATATGTATTGAAAGCTCTTCTGCTAGTTGTCAATTTGCTTTCAAAACTATTATGAAGCAACAATCCAATAAAACGTCATGTATTC
The DNA here is from genome assembly GCF_023375685.1 of Ictalurus furcatus. Taxonomy (NCBI): domain Eukaryota; kingdom Metazoa; phylum Chordata; class Actinopteri; order Siluriformes; family Ictaluridae; genus Ictalurus; species Ictalurus furcatus. Next base: position 11,307,517 of record NC_071273.1, read on the forward strand.
ACAGAGCCCATATGCCCTCAAACTAAAGTGTCAATCAAATTTACATTTATTACACTGTTATGTATACCTTTTGTAACGATTGTGTCATCAATGTGTGGTTAGTACAAATATACTAATAAGTTTATATATATCACAGCCTCCATATTGGTAATTGGGGATTCTTCGCTTTTTTTGCTTTTTATGTAAAGACAAAGTAAACCTGTAATCTCATGAGTTTGGACATGAGCTTTTAATAAATTCTCCCTTATATATTGAATTTATAAAAGATTTCTGCAATGCTTTTAAATGTACTATAAAGCACCTATTTAGGTAATAAAGTGTTTTTATATATAAAACGTTAAGTTGATTGTACTTGGGTGAATAAAATATTTTTAAATATAATTTGCCTATGTAAAATGCAGAGTTCTCTGCTTTTGCAAAGTCGTCAACGTATGAGATCCCCAGGGGCATGAGTGGTGTTTCTCCAATCCCACGGATGGCATTTCCCAGGAACACATAAACCCACAGGTTAGATCCAGGTTCTTTCAAACAGCCTGCACCTGCAGTTACAACAACACACATCTGTTAAATTTAGATTTGATACTTTAGATTTGATGCTAATTAACCCTGTGTCTCAGTTTATTATTTAGTTATTCACCTTAAAACATTATTAATAAAATACTATCAATTATTTAGTAACTACTGTACCTGACAACTAAGAGAAAAGCAACAGTATGTAGTTACAAGAGTGAGGAAGGGGTCCAGACCTGACCTCCTTGAAGCTTAAAGGATTAAGATCTTAGTACTACAATGATATCTCTGAATCTCTGTAAAATAACATGTTACCTGCTTTGAAACCATGTGAATGCTCTGGGTGTATATCCAGGTAATTGCTTTGCATTCTGAGATCTTGACAGGCAACAATATTGACAGTTTGATTCATTGAGTCTGGTATTGTTGTGTCATACTTGTACCTGCAGGATTGAAAGACAGGAAACCAAGAAGAAGATACTGCTTTATTTAATGAAACTGCATACCACAGAGATAGTGAAAACCCTACAAATCATCAGTGCTTTAAAACTTACCGTCCCATGAAGAAATGAGGCAGCCCAATGAGAGCACAACCAAGACTCATCAGAAAACAACCACATCCTATCAGCCTGGGTCTGTGCAATTTTGCCCCATAATAGCTTACTAGAGCCAAAAGGAGCAGATTACCTGAAAAGGGAAAAGACTGGCAATTAGCAGAAAATAATATTCACATACTGAAAATTAGATGCGCAGGAAAGCTTGGACTTTCTATTCCTATATGTGGTATTTCTTGACCCTTTGAGCATTAGTTTCCTGGTCAGTGTCTTGCTCCTGGGTTTAGTCTAACTACTTAGGTCTGGGGGTTCTATTATCATGACAGTGCATTCATTAATTGTTGGTTAATGCCAGTGTGTTTCTATTTTGGTTAGGTGGAAAACAATTTCATATTTTTTATTTTACTATTTTTTTTATGACCTCAAGCATTGTGTGATAAGTCTTGTCCCATTTCTCACAACCTGGTTTCATGGATGTTCACTATTTATATAACTGCATTTTAACACAGATAGGCTACTTCATCCAAATACTAAGTAAATTTAATGGACTATTTTGTCCGTTACCACATTACCACCTGCACTAAAATTATACAATATTTATGCCTAGGTTTTGTGCCTAGAGCCCCTAGTCCATGCTTAGATCTCAATCCAATTTGGGATCTATTTCCAATTCAAATAGTGAAGAAACACCCTAATTGTAATTCCCTCCTGGCCATAATAGAAATAATGATGGCGTGTAGGCATGCACACACACACACACACACACACACCCACACACACACACAGCATATTTTTACCCATCTCAAAACTGCCATCGATGAAGCCAACGAGAGTGCTGGACAGGTCAAACCTCCTTTCTATCTGAGTAATGACACTCTTCATGTAGGTGCCACACAAAGTCTTGGTAAAATATGTAAAAGCCAGGGACAAGATAAACATCTGCAGGATTCACAGGAGAGAGGACCACTGGATCATCAGCTACCTGTACTTGTCTTTAAGCAAATTATTTGCATTTTCATGTGTTTTGAATAGTACATAATGTCTTCATACATACACAAACTTACTTTAAAAGTAGAGCAGAAGTGTTCCCTGGTGTTTTTTTTTCTCAGGGACACAAATCTGTTGACTCGTGATTGTTGCATTATCCCCAGCTGTTGTATCAACCATTATGTTTCTAGAAAAGATTAGTAGGTGAAGTTACAATATAGACATTATAGCACATTATTAAAATGAGAAAATGTCATATTAGGCTATAATAATTATTAGAAGAAATAGAAAAAGAGGTTGAAGTTTTGTATATAAAATAAAAGGCTGTTTCTTGCTATAAGCAGTATAAGCAGGACTTTCAGTGCCACTCTTTTAACGTTCTGCTCAACTGTTTGCTACAGCACTTTTTGAGTCATTATATCTTATTGAGAAATGTGCTGAACTTAACTCAGTCTGATTGAGCCATCTCTATCACTTGGTTTAGGTATGTTTGTTAAAAAACATCCACTACATTCTAATCAATCACCTTGATTTTTTTTCCCTCTGAAACCAATTGAGAGTTTCATTTGCTTTGGATCATTGTCCTGCTGAAAAGTCCCCCCATGTCTCATCTTCATCATCCTGGTGGATGGCAGCAGATTCTTCTCAAGAATCTCCCAGTAAAGGGTTCCATTCATTGTTCCTTCAATTACATGAAGTCTGCCAGTACCATGTGATGAAAAACAGTTCCACACCATGATGCTTCCATCTCCAAATTTCACTGTTGGTATAGTGTTTTAAGTGTTTTTTTGTGCAGTGCCATTTCTTCTCCAAACATGGTGTGTAGTATAACAGCCAAAAAGTTCAAGCTGCTCTCGTCTGACCAGACTACACGCTCCCAGTATTTCTTGGACTTGATTTTAAATGAGCTTAGACATGCCTTTTCTTTAGTAATGGAGTCTTGCTGGGCGCGCATGAGCAGTGGCGTGCATTGCCTATTGTTTTCTCTGTTACGATGGCACCTGCTCCCTCCAAGTGTTTCTGGAGCTCTTTCCGAGTGGTCCTTGGCTCTTGGGCTACTCTTCTGACTATTCTTCTGACTCCCTGGTCAGAAATCTTACGAGGAGCTCCTGTGCCGGTTGATGATGGAGTGATGTTGCTTCCACCTGCGGATAATGGTCCCAATGGTGCTTACTGGAGGATTCACAGGTATGAAATACGTCTGTATCTGAGTCCATCAATATATTTTGCAACAATAAGGTTGTGAAAACTTGGGAGAGCTCTTTGCTTTTACCCATCATGATAGGTTTCTTGTGTGACACCTTGGTAACGAAAAGCCTTTTTTAGACCATCAATTTACTAACCCAGCTGATATTAATTTGCACAGATAGGGGGTATAATTACTTATGGATTTCAGCTGGTTCCTTGCCTTACCTTGCCGTGGAGAACTGCTTTTTTTTAGCGTGTTCAATACTTTTTTCCTGTGTCATTCCACTTTATTACACCTAACTTTATTTATGGACTTTAATGTTGTGAATTCTTTATATTTCCGGATTTCTTGAGTTAATACTGAAATTTCAGGTGAATAGCCTCATTGGAAAAATATTTACTGAAAAAACTTTGACACGTCCAATACTTATTTCCCTTATTTAAATAATATACTTATTTAAACATGTACAGTTTAGCCATTCGCTAGCTGAGTCAGCTAGACTAATTAGTGAGCTGTTTTGATGTCTTACAGCATGAAAGATCTGCATGAAACCTAAAATGTTACTTCACTGTTCAGTAGCAATTGCATGTTAAATATGTATATCTATGTGCTGCTACAGCCTAGCTATAGGTAGGGATATGTGCTAGATAGTTAACTATGTAGCTAGAAACATATATGTATTAACATGAATTAAGAAAGCTAGCAAGAAAGTGAAACCTCACCATCATTTGGTTAAGTTAGCTAGACATTTCTTATTACTTATGTCAGTAATTTAGTAATTTTCTTGCTCACTACTTTTACTTTAACTAAAATTCATTATTAGTACAGTAGCAATACTTTTACTAAAGTCACTGTATTTTGCCCTCTTTCCATGAGACTTCAGTTTCATTGACAAGACAATTCAGAAATTTGGTGTTTCATGTTTTGGAAACAAACAATTCAAATGTATTTTAGAGTCGTGATTCTCACCTTATGATACCGTGTGATTTAGATTTAATCAGATAGAGACATTCCAGACTCTTTACCTAATGAAGATCATGGAACAAAACAAAGGCATTAAGACAAGTTGCACTCGAAAAGCATGATACACAGTGAATCAAGTTACTTTTTCAGTCTTTTCAGTACTCACATCAATAATCCTGCACGACTAAGCTCTAGGAATTGTCTGTCTCAGTCACGAACGCCTCCATCACCTGATCATTTGGAATTTGGAGACAAAGAAAAAAACTGTGCCAGAGTGGCAAAGTAAATATCAATGCAGGTAAAAGAGTGAGAGAGACTAAAGTGGGCAGAATGCTCAAGACACAGAATCAGAAAGCGGGGAGGAGTGAGAGAGTTGTAGAAGATTACAATGGAGGGTTTGTTGCGCTCTTAGGGATCAGGTGTATTTGAATATCTGCCCGGGATCAGTCTGTCTCACACAGAAACACAAATGCACACACACACACACACACACACACACACACACACACCAGGCACTACTATTATTATTATTATTACTATTATTATTATTATTATTATTATTATTATTATTATTATTATTGCAATAAACCTACAGCTCATAAAGATACTATGCTTTTTTTAAATGATAGAATTATGGTTAAAACACAGTAGCTATATATGTATCATACTATAATAATTCTGGTTACTATAGGGGGGAAAGGTGGCTTAGTGTTTAGCACTGTTGTCTCACACCTGTGTTTCGGGGGTTTCCTCCCCCAGTCTTCTATGTAGGCTGATTGGCATTCCCAAATTCTTACATTTCTCACAATATTGAAACAGGGCAAATTTAACATTTAACATCATAGCCTGATATATTTTTTTTAATTACTTAGTTTTCCTTTACTATGCTTATCAGTGCAACTAATCTATAGCACTTTACCAACAACATAGCATAACCAAGTCACTGGATGTGTGTGTGTGTGTGTGTGTGTGTGTAAATTAAGTACTCAGGTAGCTTTTCACCAGATGACTTATTTATTCTTACTTGAGTAATTAAATAAACTACAGTAGCATTACTTCTCTTGTTGTTCCATCCTAATTTAAAAAGGTTTTAAGGACATATAGTGGATAAAATGTCAACATGTTTGCAGTGAGATATGTCTTCGATTTCTTCTCTGCTGGCAAAGCAGGATTCTGGTTCTTGTGTACTACTGTATCTGCATCGCTCAGTTAGATCTGGTCATGTGACTTTAGTATTGTTGATTTTGTACTATTGTTTGAAAGTGTCTGTTGGCCTATAATAATTAGTTGTCACAGGAGTGTAATCAAGAGTAGTTTCCATTCGACAACTATTGATGAAATGTGTGTATGATAATTTTATGATCAGATTTGCAACTATATGCAACTTTGATGTGTATAACTCTATAAATCGCACTCTATCCAGCTATCACTTTTTCTGTAACACCTTTCTTTCTCCCTTCCTTCTTTCTTTCTGGCTGCCACACCTCCTCTTTCTTTTTCTTTTTCCCCCCAAGCAACACTCCCTCTCCATCTATCTACAGTGCCCTCCACTAATATTGGCACCCAGAAGTCATGGTTGAACAATTTCCTGTTCCTAGTCGTCCAGGTGTACGAAAAAAATGTAAATATCAATGGGAATATACTTCAAATATATTTTTCTCACATGAATTCATAGGGGTGCCAATAATTGTTGCACAGCTATATTTAACAAAGATATTTTTTATAACCTTGTGTTTGCAATTGTTTGATATCTATGATAGCATGATTTTAGCATGATTTTTTTAAACAAAAGGTCAAAAGGCTAAACAGTAAAGACAATTTTCACAGGATTCTTTGCTCATATTTACCAAGGGTGCCAATATTAGTGGAGGGCACTGTACCTGTATCACTCCTATCTATTTTTCTACCAGTTATGCTTTCTCATTCTGTCTATCTATCTGTATCACTCTCTCTCTCTCCATCTCTTGTTCTATCAGTAACACTGTCTCAACACATAGTAACCACACAGAAATCAATTGCAGCCAATGCCTTTGTCAATACTGGGGTTTAGATCCCTGACCCAGAGCATTAACCACACAGTGAAAGTTTTATATAAATACATAAGTAAATAAAAAGGTAAAAATAAAAGCTTAAATAAATCTGTATCTTCGCTATTATTTTGAAATTAACACTTAAATAATAAAATACATAGGAAATGTATGGTAACACAAAATGTCTGGAGTGAAAAGCTGAGTTTGAAAGTCTTTAGCCTAGGTCTACGTAAACATTTTGCCTCAACTATAATCACAGCCATCCTGATATCCAGTACAACAGCACATTTGAGTATGGTATTGCTTTTATACAACAGTTCTATAAATAAGAAATTAATATTGCTTAACTGACATTTCAGAGTCAATATCACTTTAAATGTAATGAACTATTGCTAGAATTGGAATTTTATATATAACGAACACACACAAGTTGAGCGATGCAAACAGTGAAATGTACCAGTGTGGTTATTACTAAATATCAGCACTCTTGGAACACCACTTGTCCAATCAATTTAGTTGGCTGGAACTAACTGTTTTATAACATGCTATTAACATATTATAAAACTTCAAGGCTGTCAGACCAGTAATTGTGCTTCTTATATTTTAAAAATGTTGACCAGAAAATGAAATAACAACACAGTATATTGCATATCTTTATTTACTGATTATATCATATGTATATGTCAGGCATTAGATGATCATTTACCACCATTCTTGAAAAGAAAGAAACAAAAAGCAAATAGTCAAGGACTTTGATAGCTATATTAGATTACCATTTAAACCTGATTTTCTTGAATTTTAGTATTTATTCAAATGACTTGGAAAATGTAATGAAAGAAAAACATCTCACAGGGAATCAATATATTTTTGGTACTGGACATTCACAGTAGAAAGCAGAAAACACCAGATATTACCAAAAAAATAAAAAATTCAAATCTTCAATCACAATGCACTGACCATATGGAAAATAACAAACCATGCAAATCAAATCGCACCACCAATATATGAATGAATTGTAGGTGTAAACACCTGGTTCTTTGAGCATTACAGTTACATTGTAAATCTTTCGAGGTTTCAGACTTCACTCTGGCACTCACAGCTGGTGATGTGTTTGTAAGTGTACTGTGTGGCTGTGTCTCCGCTGCAGACCAGATAAATATTTCTCATCTCTGAGGTTTTCTCTCGGCAGCAGACCTGATTATGCTTCAACTGCAAATCTTTCCCAGACCTCGCCCATCTACAAAACAACAGCACATGCAAACATTACATAACTGTCTGGCTCTGCCAGTTATTTTCATTATGTAATCAAGCGACCTCTTGTGGTCATATGATAACAGTAGCAATTTCAATTCTTCCCAGTGACTCGAATATTTTGATTCAGTTAAAAAATAAGTTTAGTTCAGAATCGTTCACTGATTTGTTCAGTGTCCCTTTCCATAAGTTACATAATTACACCAGTAGGCGGTGTCAGCGTGTGTCTTTGTCCAGATATTATAAGTCATTGTTTCATTCACTGGATACGTTCATTTTAAAATGCCAGGTTTTCAAGAGACAAGTTTTAGTATTATGATTTATTAAAATTGGCATGTCCAATCCACAAAGAGAAGGTCTGGCGTATTTATTTTCAAGAAAGACGTTTCAGTCGGCGCAGGCTAGTTTTGAGAAAGTTGTAACGAATGAGCATACGACTGTACTTTTTATATTTTAAACATTTTTACATATATGTATAAAGTAGTATTCAGTGCTACAATCATTTAAATAAAATAGCCATCATTCATATTAACACATTCATGTATAGCGGGTTATGCTATGAACACATTTTTGTATAGTGGACTATGATATGAACAACACAACAACACATAAGGCTTATCTTAGTGCTACACACTTTTCAAATGCACTGTTCCACCCTCTGTCTCTTCTTGGTAAAAGGTTGATGAACTGAACGAACGACATGCATATATCAACTGAGCCATCGCCAGTGAGTCAGCAGATCCTCGTTCGATCACCTAATTTGTTCATTTAATTCATAAACGATAATTACCATTTTGCTCATTTCGTTCATGTACGACAATTACCAGTTTGCTCATTTTGCTCACTCAGAATCAGTAGGTCTACCACTCTCATTCAGACTCAAAGTAAGGGGTGTATTCGTTCAACATGCCCAGCCAATGATATGCTCCTTCACAGCCTGCAGTCTTTAAAAAGCAGGGAAAAGCTGCCAATGCAGTCACATGTTTTACATGGCCCGGACTTAAGTGAACAAAAATATGTCAGTACATGAAGTGGACAAGCACTTAAAAGACTCGTTCAAAAACACAGATTCATTCACAAACAAAATATTACAATTCATGAAGTATAGCAGGAAAATTACAGCAAGTGACCTCATCAGTTAGAGGTGAAAAATTAGCAAATGAGCATTCTTTAATCCAAGGACATCTTCTGCTCAAAGCTATTGATGTGGTATTATTGATATTATTCATGAAGGCAAAAAAAGGGGGGGGGGGGGTTATATAACAATTCAACTATAGAACTATAGACATCATAAGTATATTTTATAAAAATGGCATGGAATTTGTTTGTGTGATGTGGATATATCATAGTGTTGCCGTGTAATATTGCAATTAATGCAGTAGTTTCCTAACCAAAATTGTGGGAAATAATGGCGGACCCAAGCTGAGTTATAGAGGTATACCAAATTGACATGGGGGAATCATGAGTTTATTATTACAAATGCACTTATTTACGTTTACATATAGAAAGTCGTATTCCTGTAGGAGTATCACTTGCTCTTAAGGTTAACCATGAACAAAAAAAAAGTTTAATAAATAGTGAGTCTTACAGGGAGCCTGAAGCACAGTTGCCTTCACAGGTGGGCAGCATCACCTCCGGAGTGCAGTTCTCAACAGTCATTTTGGACAGTCTGACTCCACACGTTGTGTTACCTAGAAGGTTTTTTACACAAGCCAAGTAAGAACAACATAAAATAGTAACTGAAGTAAATGTGTGTGCACTTGTGTCAGATTTGTCAGCACAAATAATGGCTGTGATGTCTATTTTTAACCATTAACAGGAATGAACAGGATTTCATTAGGATTTTGATCAAACCAAAAAAGATGATTGAATGAAAGCACCCACACACCATATAACTAGAAAGTAGGATTTTTGGCAAAAAGATGTTTTTTCCAATACAAAATCTCTGTGAATATATCTATCCACTATGACCCTTGTAAATGTTCAAAATCCTTCCAAAATATTGCGATCTGTTTGTTTAAAAGAGGAAGGATGAGATGAAGATAATCCACATACATGAATAGCAGCAATGATGTTCATCCCAAACACGGAGTTCCTAGATATACAGAATTAGGAAGAAGTCAGAGAGAACTTAAAATCCATATCAGTGATGCTATATGCTAAGATTGCAAGTGTGTTATAATTTGGGCAGACTCACCTCAGGACAGGTCTGCTGTGGACATACACTCTTCTCTATTTCAGTACCTTCTGTTGTACAATGAAATGTTTCACAAGGGCTCCGGGGGTTCCTCCATGTTTCACCCACCTGAAGTGTCCATGCGAAAAACATCAGTACTGTGCTCTTCATTTTACATATTTGTTGTTATGTTACACAGTGTTATACAGAATACATAGGTCTTTGGTCTTATTTAAAAAAATAAATAAATAAAACAAAAGATGGTGTGGCTGCAGATTTTCACTCCAGACAAGCAGGAGCAATTCCCGATTCCACTACTACTATTATGTGTAGCTTATCATTGGCTGGAATAAACAAACTGCAGTTACAACAGCCATTCATATTCTATTGGAAGATATTGAGCACTATGAGAACTACTTATACCGAAGGGTTAAATTGGGATTTAGAAGATAGTGGAACTCTACTTCTTTCATGCACTGAAACAATGTGGAAAAAAATCATTAATTTTGTTTATCTTCAGTAATCACTTTATCTGGGTCTGGGTTAAGAGTAGAGGTGTGCATCAGGGCCAAGGAAAAAAAGTCATTTTATTTTCATTTGGGTGGGAAAAGACGGTCAAATATGAAATTAACATCACTTTTACCATTTTCCTTTAATCAGATTCAGTAGATGCTTAATTGTGATTTTGTTCTCTGTGGTTTAAATTATTCATTTGTTTATATTTTGGAAAGTTGAACCAAATAACATGCAATGTTTTTTTTTTTGTTTGTTTGTTTTTTTTGTATTATAAAACAACAATAACCTCTGGGAGTTTGCATTATTGATCAAAATTTCGTAGGGAGTGTGATTAAAAACAGTCCTGTACACATCTCTAATTTAGAATCACTGATCCACTTACTTAGCCCAGGATCAAACCGAAGATGTTGAAGCTGTAAGGTAGCAGTGCTACACATTGTGCCACCATCTCAGCAATATGTGCACAATTTATGTTTCACTTGTTTTCAGTCTACAATATATCTGTTTTTGTTCTAAGGACTTCATTTGACCAACTACAAATGGTTGATGTGACTTAAGGTTTTCAGCTAATGTAATCAAAAGAATTCAGTGGCCCAAAAAAGTATTTGGACACTTAAGCCACACTTAAAAATGTATGAATTTCACTGCATTAGAAACAACGTCAAACCAAGTGCCATTTATTGTAAAGAAAGATACCATAAACACACTTTTCAAGCGAAACACTTCCTCCCTCCCAAAGAGGTATACTGGTCATAACATATTTGGACACTTAAAAGTGGCGTAAAAATAGTTATATAGTTAACTATAGTTAATATTTAGTTTGCCATGCTTTGTTTTGCAGAACGTCTTGAATGTCTGGGAATGGAAATTCTGAGTTTATGATGCCATCAATGAACACAAACTCCACTGTAGTGAAACATAAAAACAGCCACAATCTTTCTCCTGGCTTTCTCCACACAAAAATGCTACCATTGGATCCAAGTAAGTTAAATTTGGATTCCTCTGAAAATAACAGTTTTCTAAAAAAAAATGTTTTCTTTTTGTGCATGTTCTTTTGCAAACCTTCTTATTCTTGTGTTCAGATGAAAGGTTATATCACATTACTCTCCCTATGTACCCATGAATAGGTTGTGCATTAAGTTCTATCTGGTAATTCTCACTGATGTCTAAGGCAGTTCTTGCTGTTGTTCATCACCTGTTTTTCAAGATTTTACTCCCAATTATATCTGTATATTCTGTTTTCATTCACAAGTCCCTCATCTTAGACCTTTTTTTTTTTTTTTTTTTTCTTTTACAATATATTCAACTGTGGAGGAAGGAATATTTAGTATTTTGGTGATCTGGCATTCTTTGTGCAGATGATGCTAGACTTTTTCTCATAGATTGCGTCCCTCTTCTTAGATATTTTTTGCAATTACTTTTAACCAGCTGGTCTCAAGGAAATGTATAGTGGATGTATGTTGTCAATTATCCTTCAATTTCATACAGGTACCCCTAGCAGAATAAACTTGTGGTGCAGTTCATCACATTAACTATGTATTACCTATGAATATGATTATCTCTTGTTTAAATAATGTTTTGCTTGAAAAAAAAATGGCACTTGGATAGATTTTTTCTAACTGTTTTCTAATGTAGTGAAATTCATACATTTGTAAATGTAGTGGAAGTGTCCAAATACTTTTGGGACCATTGTATACAAAACATTTCATAATTACTTTACCTGAAGAAAAACATTCTACAATTGTATAAAGCATTGTGAAACTGTATTACATCATCATTATGTCATGCTATGATTTATCCATCCATCCATCCAGCCGCTTATCCTACACAGGATTGTAGGGGAGCCGGGAGTCTATCCCTGGAGACTCAGGGAATGAGGCAGGGGACACCCTGGACTGGGTGCCAACCCATCGCAGGGCACAATCACAGAACCATTCATACACTATGGACAATTTGGAAACACTAATCAGCGTACATCACATGCTTTTGAAATGTGGAGGAAACCAGAGTACTTGGAGGACCCCTGATGCATGGGGAGAACATGCAAACTCGAACCCAGGAATCGAACCCCCAACCTTGGAGGTGCAAGGCAAATGTACTAACCACTAAGCCATCGTGCTATAGTTTCATTAAATTATAATACCTTCTCCACTTTCCTTACACATACACTAAAGGTGGGGGAACTCACCTTATATGTTCTTCCATTGTATTTACAAGTCTTCTCAACTGTGAGAAAAGGGAAAAACAACCTAAATTAGAACAATGCAGAAATGCTTTACGAGGAAGATCTTTACAAGCAAGATGTTACTAAGTGGCACTGATCATTTGCGATAGTGTTTTAAGCTGTAGTGTATACTCTACATGGGAAGAAACATAATACGAGAAGTGTTGATTCCATGCTAATGAGAGCACACAGACATTACAGAGAGTGTTAATGATATTTTAGGCACAGTGAGTTAACTTTCATGTCATGTTCACTAGTTACCAGTGAATGCCCTGTTGATTAACAGACCATCTCTTTAGATTCGAAAACAATGTGGTATTAATATTTAATCTTAAAATATTCAGTAACAACATCTTAATACCTCTCAATAATTAGATATATAAACAATAAATAAGTAGTCAAAAATATTCCTTCCTGAACACATAAAAGCACTCTTAATTCTTAAGTTAAATTATTTAAAATGTAAATGTAAATAAAACCCAGTAATGCAGACATAATTTAAAAATCTTTATATTCAAAATTAGTTTAATTTTAAATGACAATTCAAAATGAGACATCAATGAATATAAATAGCAGAATAAAAACAAAATAAGTGTTGAAAATGTTTTTCAGTAATTACAGCACAGAGTGGCAGTTGATGAAGTGCTAAATTACCGCATATCTGGTTGTTGCAGCAGTCAGAGATGAGTGCTGAGCCAGGAATGCATGTGGGAGGTGGAAGTGAAGGTTTTGGCGTGCATTCTTCTGTCCGAGTCTGATTATTGCATGTGCACATGTGGCAATTTGACTCCCATACTGCCCCAACCTTAGACAGAGATTTAGAGTGCAATCAGAGACTTGGTGGGAAATAAACATAATTTTTTCTTACAATCCAATCAGTTTATTTTGGAGCCTTATTTGCCTTTGTGATCTGTATTAAGAAAGTGTGTGCAGTTTAGGATACATTCTAATAATGATTAGTGAATTTCTCATGCTCTCTCACTGATGGGTTCTCCCACTCATTGTGGGTAACTGGTGAACTTTTGTTAACATTGCATCATAGCTAATAGGTAATATCTCACCGGCATGGGTTCTCCCAGTGGGCCTTTACAGTCTGATGAAAAAGCAAGTGAGGAATTTATGCACATTTATCTCACACAGGAACTGTCAGTTTAAGAGCAATTACTCAACCAATTTGAAAACAAATATGAGCTAGGTAAGTACAAAGCAACATTTTATTACTACAAAAGCCTTTTACTGACACATTAAATAAATGCAGCTTTACTTCTTGAAATTGAATGTTTACCTGATATGGCTAACTCTTATAGCTTAAAGCTGACTTTCTGTACATATTGTTTCATTTTAAGTGTACTGATACACAGAGCACAAGAAAATCCTGCTGTTCTTTGACCTGTACAAAAATGGTAAGCACTCACTGGTACATTCAGGTACACAGAACTCTTTGTGTGGGTCAGCAAGTAGTTGGTTGTCTGGGCAAAAACAACCAGGTCTCATTGTATCGAAAACTGGCCCTGGAACGCGCACACTATGCGAAGAACACACATAACACAGATTCAAATCAAGCTATCTACAGCACATTACAAACTAGATAAGTTTTTTATATCAATATATATACATATAAGAAACCCGCCCTCACTTGCCACTGCAGAAATCAGCTGGAGTTTTCCGGCATTCATCATAAATCATTCCTTTAGGACAAGTGATGTCTGAGAAGAAACATTGTTTAAAAACATATAAAAGGATGGACAATTTGAAGAATTTCATTATGGCAGAGCAAACACAGTATGCTTTTATTAGTTTTATTCATTAAATGCGTGGATGCTTTTCCATGTAGTCACATTTAATTCAAAGATTAATTCATAGTGATGCAGCTTATTATCTAAACACAATTTTTATTATATTTTAACCTATAATCGATCATGCTAAAAATTACACAGTCATTTGGAAGTTTGCATGTGGGGTCAGATGTTGTTGGACCTAAAGCCAGCATTTAATTGTTAAGGAATTCTCTCTAAAATACAGACAGATATTCTGAATTAGCTCAGTATTTACCAGCCAACAGGACTTCTACATTCTCTGCATGTGTCCTATGCATGCAAGTAAAACTGATACTTTACCACAAATTCCATTGGTGAGCTTTCTCCAGGCCACACAGAAGCCCTTCTTCTTACATTCATCAGATAGAAATTCTAGTGGGGAGCACACAGTGTCGTTTTTATGGGTCTGACAATAATCAAACTCGCAGTTACGCACCAGCATCTCCACATCAATGCCCTTACTGCAGTTTCTGAACAGTCTGAGATTGAAAAAGAAAACATATATTAGTAACACTTACATAACAGGGAGAGATGTTATACAGCAAGAATGCAGCTCTACCGCACTTTGTGACCCTGGCCAAAATACTCCTGTCCCCACTATTCTGTTCTGTCACCCACTGGTCCAGGTAATCTGTTTTGATTTTATAGCAATATAATTCAGTTATTTAATTTTCCATTAAGAATACTTCATCTCAATTCATCCCAAACAATATGGAAATAGAAAAAAGGTACACGAAATTCTTTCCCATGATAGTGTCTTGGATCTATTCTTTGCTTGCTTAGGTATAGGCTTCCAGTTTTTAGTGTGCTCTTTAATAGCCTCTGCTGATTTTAGTATTATTTTAGTAAATTAGTTGTCTCAGGTGTGTAGTTAAGAGTGGTTTCTAAAATTGTGGGCTGATTGTGGCTGATCATGGGTAGTGCATCTGTATTGGTCAGAGGTGCAGCAGTTAGCGAGGCAGTTAATGTATCCCATGTGTCCCTTCTATCCTATGCACACTGAGACATATTTCTCCCAATCTGGTCATTTACCAATTCCCACTCACTAACTAGCTCTCACCTATCACACAACAGTTTCGAACCAGGAACGATGCAATTCAAATTCAATTTTATTTGTATAGTGTGTTTTAACAATGGACATTATCACAAAGCAGCCTTAAAGAAATATATACATTTTAAATTTATAACTTTATCCCTAATGAGCAAGCCAGAGGTGACAGAGGCAAACAAACACAACATGAGGAAGAAACCTTGAGAGGAACCAGACACAAAAGGGCATCTTGAAGGACACAGCTGTACACACTAAAAGGAAAATGATAACTCTGCATATGTGAGGTCACTGATGCCCACACTGAGTAGTGTCGCCCTGAATGACATCAACCAAAAGACTATCAACATTTTGCTCCTCAGATGCTCCACTCTTTCCTAACCCTGCTCAAGCTATCCTTGGTATAGTTCAGGTTCTTAGACCCTGACCTACTTGTACTAACATGAGGAGGTGCTTTTGAATGAAAATACAAAGCATGTCTGTACATTGCTCTAGAAAATGGTGATTGCCAAATGCTGTAAATGTAACAATATTCTCAATAATATATGTTGAATTCTTAGTTTATTAATTATTATTTTGGTAATCCTAGCAAACTGGCAACTCAGGGTCTGATTTACTTTAATTCCCAAATAATTATAATTAATTTGCTATAATAACTAATTATTAAATAAATAATAACCTGTCAACTTTGTGTAAATATGAATTCTACATGATGATATCTAGTTTATGTCTGCATACTAAGCAGACGCAAAGATATCTTGTTTTAAAATCATACACAATTATTTGCTTATTGTGTACATGTGGTTCAGTGCATATATTGTGACATATTCTGACAAAAACAAACAGGGAAAAAAGGAAAAAACACTCTTGAATCTGCTGGATATGAATTAATCAATTAATTTACTCAGAAAAGTACTTTTAAAACTGCGATTTAGTAATAGTCACCTCATTCTCTTGATGAAACAGATTTAGTACTGCTCACTCAGTAGTAATTCATCTGAAATGTATATGATGTGGAGCACCAAAATACAATATTTGACACTGAGCTGTAATACTGCTGTATAATAAACATTCTTACATCACTTCCATTTAAAATGAGTGTAAAAAGAGGCTATTATACAGGTTATTTGCTTTATATTATAACGCTTGTTGCTTGCTGCTTGTTTATTACTTTATGCAGATTAGATTCTATAACAAACATTTTAGTTTTTGCTGAACTAAATGTTGTTGTTTTTTTCATAAAATGAATAAAAATATATGATTTTTTCCCCCCATAGGCATTATTTTTTTTCTTTTTGTGGGTTTTGGATTCTCATTACAGTATCTAAAAGTAAAAAAATAATAATAATAATAAAAAAATAAAACCTGAGGTTCTGCTGAAAACCATGACATCAAAAACATTTTTAAGATGGTATAATATAACTATATCTGTTGCAAGCATTCAGAAATACCTTAGATTCCAGAGGGTTAAACCCTTTTCCTAACCACTGTTTATGCAAATAATCTCTTATGTATAGTATATTAGCAAATCTAGCAACTCTTTTCAAAAACCTTTAAGAAAAATGTTCCAAAAACAAAGCTGAAGCTTACTCGTTTCTGAGGAGGTCACAGAGAGGAGCCTTGCATGGTGGTGTTGGAGAACTAGTTGGTAATATTGTGTCACAGGACACATTCTGTGGTTTACAGTATGGTTTCAGTGGATCATCCTCTACCCACTCATATGCAGTCTTATCACAGCAGTTCTTACGCTCAACTGAACCATTCCTGCGCATACATGAGACACCTCCACAAACACCTGAAAGCAAGAATAAGAGGAACCTAGAATGATACAGTGCCCTCCACAAATATTGGCACCCTTGTAAAAATGAGCAAAGAAGGCTGTTTAAACTTTTGATCTTTTGTTTAAAAAAAATAAATCACAAAAATACTCTGCTCTCATGGATATCAAAAAATTGCAAACTAAACACAAATTTATCCAAAAAAATATATTTGTTAAATATAGGAGTTCAACAATTATTGGCACCCTTTTAGTCAATATTTTGTGCTGCCTCCCTTTGCCAAGATAACAGCTCTTCTCCTATAATGCCTGATGAGGTTGGAGAATACATGGCAAGGGATCTGAGACCATTCCTCCATACAGAATCTCTCCAGATCCTTAAAATTTCAAGGTCCACGCTGGTGGACTCTCCTCTTCAGTTCACCCCACAGGTTTACTATAGGTTTCAAGTCAGGGGACTGGGATGGCCATGGCAGGACCTTGATTTTGTGGTCAGTAAACCATTTTTGTGTTGATTTTGATGTATGTTTTCGATCATTGTCCTGCTGGAACATCCAACCACGGCCCATTTTAAGCTTTCTGGCAGAGGCAGTCAGGTTTCATTTAATATGAAATACGAGCCTACGAGCTGAGCAGTAGGTACTGTCAGTAGGCAAGATGGCAGCGCACACAGTTGCTGCGGCTCACGGCTCTCCTTTCCAGTGCTCTTTTTTGTTGTTTTTGTATTATTTCTTTATTACTTGTTTGAGCATTATCGGTTCCACGAACATCCGCTATACAAGTCAGAACCTTATGGATATTGGGGACCAACACCGAATACCTATTTCAAGAATGTTTCATCACACGCACAACACCCCAGACGACATAGCGCGATTGCCGGGCTCTCCGTGGATTGTTGTCGGGTCCAGAAGGCGGCGCAGACGGAGGAGGGAGAGGAAGCAAAAGCGGGGATGCAGGTCCGGTATTATGTTAAGGCTAAGAAAACAAACAGGCTTACCCCGACGGTGTTCACATAATTGCAGGAGACTTTAATAAGGCAAACTTGAAGACTGTACTCCCGAAATTCTATCAAAATGTTAAGTGTTTTACTAGAGGGGCGAACACTCTGGATCATGTTTACTCCAACATTAAGCATGCGTATAGAGCCATACCTCTCCCCCACCTCTGCCAATCAGACCATCTCTCCCTACTGCTCTCCCCTGCCTACACCCCCCTCAGACGCAGTGTCAAGACCACTATAAAGACTGTTACCACCTGGCCTGATGATGCATTCTGCAAACTACAGGACTGCTTCGAACAGACAGACTGGGATTTGTTTGAACATCAAGAGCTAGAAACATTAACAGGAACGGTACTGGACTATATCAAGTTCTGTATCGGAAATGTGACTGTGGGCAAAAACATTCGGGTTTTCCAAAACCAGAAACCATGGATGACCAAACAGGTCCGCACACTACTCAAAGCCCGCGACGCTGCCTTCAGGTCTGGTAATAGAGCTCTGCACAGAGCTGCCCGTGTCAACCTGAAAGGTGGTATTAAGGAAGCTAAGGCAGCCTATAAGAGGAGCATAGAGTCCCACCTGTCCAGCAAAAATAAACGGGAGGTGTGGCAGGGCATACAGAACATCACGAACTACAGAGGCCGTGATGCGACAACAGGAGACCTGAGTGCGATGCTGGCAGAAGAGCTAAATTGCTTCTTTGCTCACTTTGAAACATCACAATAACAGCACTCATCTGCTCCAGCCCCACCTCCACCCTCATCTGGACCCCGTACCAGTCCAGCCCTGCCTCCATCCCCTTCTGGTTCCTGCACCACTCTACTTACTGTGAGGGAACACGATGTTAGACGGATGTTTCTGGCAGTGAACCCCAGGAAGGCTGCTGGCCCAGACGGTGTACCTGGTAAGGTGCTCAGATCATGTGCCCACCAGCTTGCCCACATCTTTACCAGAATTTTCAATCTCTCCCTGGCCCAAGCAGTCATCCCAGCCTGCCTAAAATCAGCCATAATCATCCCAGTGCCAAAGAAGTCGCCCACCATTAGCCTGATTGATTATCGTCCTGTGGCCCTCACTCCAGTTATCATGAAGTGCTTTGAGAGATCGGTTCTTCAGCACATCAAGGACTACCTCCCCCCAGATTTCGATCCTTTTCAATTTGCTTATCGTGCAAATAGATCCACAGAGGATGCTATCGCCGTAGCTGTCCACTACGTGTTGAGACATCTAGAGCAGCAACAGCGCTACGTCCGGATGCTTTTTGTGGATTACAGTTCGGCTTTTAATACAATAATTCCGGACATTCTCATCACCAAATTGGTCACCCTTGGCCTCCCCCGCCTCACGTGTGCCTGGATAAAGGACTTTCTCACCAACCGGTCCCAGACAGTGAGACTCGGACCCCACCTCTCCTCCACTCGCACGTTGAGCACAGGTTCTCCACAGGGCTGTGTGTTGAGCCCCCTCCTGTACTGTCTCTACACATACGACTGTAGTCCAGTCCACAACAATAATCTTATCATCAAGTTTGCTGACGACATCACAGTGGTCGGACTCATCTCAAAAGGAGATGAGGCAGCCTACAGAGAGGAGGTCCTAAACTTGGCAGCCTGGTGTTCAAAGAACAATCTGACTCTAAACACCAAGAAAACCAAGGAACTCATTGTAGACTTCAGAAAACACAACACTGAGCTTGCCCCCCTTTTCATTAATGGTGAGTGTGTGGAGAGGGTCCACACCGTCCGGTTTCTTGGCGTCCTTATCTCTGCAAACATCTCCTGGACGGACAACATCACAGCGGTTATCAAGAAGGCTCAAACGCGGCTACACTTCCTGAGGGTTCTCAGGAAGTACAATCTGGACTCCAATCTGCTGCTGATCTTCTACCGCTCGTCCGTCGAGAGCCTGCTGACATACTGTATCACGGTGTGGTACGGTAGCTGCACCGCAGCAGACAGGGAAAGGCTTCAGAGAGTAGTAAGAGCAGCACAGAAGATCATTGGCTGCCCTCTCCCCTCCCTGATGGATATTTACACCTCCCGTTGCCTCAGCAGAGGAAAAACCATCATTAAGGACAGTTCTCACCCTGGCTTTGATCTGTTCAATCTGTTGCCCTCAGGGAGACGTTACAGGTGCATCAAAACAAGGACTAGTAGATTTAAGAATAGTTTCTTCCCGAAAGCTATTACCATTATAAACACATACATGTACTGAGTTCACAGCATATGTATATAGTGTCTCAAAACTGTGCATTTCATAGTACCTCCCCCATCCACCCCAATATCTTGTTTATTTATCTTGTTTATTTATCTGTTTATTCTTCTTGTTTATTGAATGTACATGTTTGCACGGAACAAAAAGGAGTGGCTCTTAATTTCATTGTACATGTGTATAGTGACAATAAAAGGCATTCGCATATCTGTTGATATTTGATCGAGTCCATGATGCTATGTATCCTAACAAAATGTTCAGGTCCTCTGGCAGAAAAACAGCTCCAAAACATTAATGAGCCACCACCATATTTAACCGTGGGCATGATATATTTTTTTCCATATGGCTACCTCTCTGTGAGCATCAACACCACCTCTGGTGTTTATTGCCCAAAGGGCTATTTTGGTTTCATCTGACCATAGAACCCGATCCCATTTGAAGTTCCAGTAATGTCTGGCAAACTGAAGACCCTTGAGTTTGTTTTTGGATGAGAGTAGAGGCTTTTTTCTTGAAACCCTTCCAAATAAATTGTGGTGATGTAGGTGGCTTCAGATTGTAGTTTTGGAGATTTTCTGACCTCAAGACACAACTAACTTCTGCAGTTCTCCAGCTGTGATCCTTGGAGATTTTTTGACCACTCGAACCATGCTCTTCACAGTGCGTTGAGACAATATAGACACACGTCCAATTCCAGGTTGATTCATAACATTTCCAGTTGACTGGAACATCTTAATTATTGCCCTGATGGTGGAAATGGGCCTTTTCAATGCTTGTGCTATTTTCTTATAGCCACTTCCCATTCTTTGAAGCTCAACAACGTTTTACTGCACATCACAGCTTGGTCTTACCCGTTGTTATGAATGACTAAGGGAATTTGACTTGTGTTAAGTCATATTAATACCCCTAGTCATGGTTGAACAATTTCCTGTTCCTAGTCACCCAGGTGTACTAAAAAAATTTTAAATATCAATGGATCAAATATATTTTTCTCATATGAAAACATGTTGCGCCAATAATTGTTGCACACCTATATTTACATTTTTTCCCCCCCAATAAACCTGTTTTGTTTGCAGTTGTTTGAAATCCATGAGTATTTTTGTGATTTGTTTTTAACAAAAGATCAAAAGATTAAACAATAAAGAAATTTTTTT
Source organism: Ictalurus furcatus (assembly GCF_023375685.1). Classification (NCBI taxonomy): domain Eukaryota; kingdom Metazoa; phylum Chordata; class Actinopteri; order Siluriformes; family Ictaluridae; genus Ictalurus; species Ictalurus furcatus. Next base: position 11,328,921 of record NC_071273.1, read on the forward strand.
CACAGCCTTCTTTGTTCATATTTACCAAGAGTGCCAATATTAGTGGAGGGCACTGTAACATTAAATTGTACAATTAAACAAACATTTTAGAAATAACTATTGCTATACCATACAACTTCATTAAGTTAATAAGTACAATAATGACATAATATGTAATATGACTACGGCAACCTGTATGACTATGGTACCTGAAAATACAAATCTATAAGTATAACCATACAGTACATCAGTAATAATTAAAAACTTACAAAATTTGCAAAATTTGGTTATTGTAGCTAGTGCCTCTTGACCTATACTATTTGGAAGAAGGATATTTCACAACTACAAAGCAAGCCAAAATGCTGGACACCTACCACACTGTCCCTGTGTGTTATTAAAGAAGTTCTCCTCTGCCAGGTTGATCTGCAGTGTGCTCTTTGCACTGAGAAAAATGTATGAGCGGATCTCATCAATGTAAATGTAAACCATTGTACCTATGCTCTCAAACCTAAGTCCATCTGCTTGATAAGGTGGTTTTATTGTTACATGATTCAGAGTAACCTGGAAAACATAACAGATTCAAACTAACATGGCCCAAACATGCATCTTGCACAACACACACAGTACCATATTGCAATATGTACAAACAATAAAATAGAAAGCACTTCAAAGGCACAGGAACCAAATCATGATGACCACTACCTGATTGAACAGCTTAAGGGCATTCATATAGACCTACCTCTACTATGGGCAGTTTTTCAGGAAGCACTTTTAGTATTGCTGTGCTGTTACGGTACTTCAGAATGATGCCCTTGACACAGGAAGCAGATGGTTCACAGTAATAATTATCAACACTGATTCTGAGATGGTGACGTGAAGTCCTTTCCTCCACCAGAATATATGTACAGTTTTCTAGGAAGTCAAAGTTTGTTCCTTCAAAGGTAACATAATGTGGGTCTCCGTAGACATCACATCGACCTGAGGAAACATAAACATTGGAGAAATCTCTGCATAGTATCAATTCACAAAACAGGGAGAGAAATACTATTAGCCTGTTTTAAAACTTCTATACAGATTATAGCATTGTCTATAATATTAAATAAAAATGAAGTAAATAAAAATGAAACATTGTTAGAAGGTTTCTTTATATACTACAATGTTCAAAATAATTTTACTGAGGAAAAACTACAAGTTTGAATGTCCTTAAATGGACATTTTCCTGAAGAAATACATGAGTTAAAGGCTTTTTATAGTATTTTTAAACAGCAGAAAGGGCCACTGCACTCACAGTAACATCGCTGGGTGTAACAACAGCCATCTTTTACCATCGCTGGAGTTCCTCTGGGGCACACTGGAATGACTGGAGTTGGACATGTCACAGATGTCATCTGAATACTACCATTGTTGCAAGCATAATTGATGCAGTCCTTAGTCCATTTGGCACCATCTGGCCATGTTTTGTTGTCCTGTGGATTCTTGCAATCTGGGGTTATTGCTGTTGGTAGAAAAAGTGTATTTATATTTGGTGCAAGTTAAGAATATTTGTGAAACCTCTTATAAAACAGCTAAACATTTAAAATAATACAATTACATTCCAGAGGTAGTAGTATTTACTACTTACATGGAGTTGTGGTTATGATTACTGGAGTTGCGCTTTCTGGAGTTGTGGTTGTAACTGAAGTTGTGGTTGTAGTTGAAGTTGTGGTTTCTGTAGTTGTTGTTTCTGGAGTTGTAGTTTCTGTAATTGTTGTTTCTGGAGTTGTGGTTGAAGTTTCTGGAGTTGTGGTTTCTGGAGTTGTGGTTTCTGTAATTGTAGTTGTTGTTTCTGGAATTGTGGTTGAAGTTTCTGGAGTTGTGGTTTCTGTAGTTGTTGTTTCTGGAGTTGTGGTTATGGTTACTGGAGTTGTGCTTTCTGTAGTTGTGGTTGTAGTTGAAGTTGTGGTTTCTGTAGTTGTTGTTTCTGGAGTTGTAGTTTCTGTAATTGTAGTTGTTGTTTCTGGAGTTGTGGTTATGGTTACTGGAGTTGTGCTTTCTGTAGTTGTGGTTGTAGTTGTAGTTGTGGTTTCTGTAGTTGTTGTTTCTGGAGTCGTAGTTTCTGTAATTGTAGTTGTTGTTTCTGGAGTTGTGGTTTCTGTAGTTGTTGTTTCTGGAGTTGTGGTTATGGTTACTGGAGTTGTGCTTTCTGTAGTTGTGGTTGTAACTGTAGTTGTAGTTGAAGTTGTGGTTTCTGTAGTTGTTGTTTCTGGAGTTGTAGTTTCTGTAATTGTAGTTGTTGTTTCTGGAGTTGTGGTTATGGTTACTGGAGTTGTGCTTTCTGTAGTTGTGGTTGTAACTGAAGTTGTAGTTGTAGTTGAAGTTGTGGTTTCTGTAGTTGTTGTTTCTGGAGTCGTAGTTTCTGTAATTGTAGTTGTTGTTTCTGGAGTTGCGGTTGAAGTTTCTGGAGTTGTGGTTTCTGTAGTTGTTGTTTCTGGAGTTGTGGTTATGGTTACTGGAGTTGTGCTTTCTGTAGTTGTGGTTGTAGTTGAAGTTGTGGTTTCTGTAGTTGTTGTTTCTGGAGTTGTAGTTTCTGTAATTGTAGTTGTTGTTTCTGGAGTTGTGGTTATGGTTACTGGAGTTGTGCTTTCTGTAGTTGTGGTTGTAGTTGTAGTTGTGGTTTCTGTAGTTGTTGTTTCTGGAGTTGTAGTTTCTGTAATTGTAGTTGTTGTTTCTGGAGTTGTGGTTATGGTTACTGGAGTTGTGCTTTCTGTAGTTGTGGTTGTAGTTGTAGTTGTGGTTTCTGTAGTTGTTGTTTCTGGAGTTGTAGTTTCTGTAATTGTAGTTGTTGTTTCTGGAGTTGTGGTTTCTGTAGTTGTTGTTTCTGGAGTTGTGGTTATGGTTACTGGAGTTGTGCTTTCTGTAGTTGTGGTTGTAACTGTAGTTGTAGTTGAAGTTGTGGTTTCTGTAGTTGTTTCTGGAGTCGTAGTTTCTGTAATTGTAGTTGTTGTTTCTGGAGTTGCGGTTGAAGTTTCTGGAGTTGTGGTTTCTGTAGTTGTTGTTTCTGGAGTTGTGGTTATGGTTACTGGAGTTGTGCTTTCTGTAGTTGTGGTTGTAGTTGAAGTTGTGGTTTCTGTAGTTGTTGTTTCTGGAGTTGTAGTTTCTGAAATTGTAGTTGTTGTTTCTGGAGTTGTGGTTATGGTTACTGGAGTTGTGCTTTCTGTAGTTGTGGTTGTAGTTGAAGTTGAGGTTTCTGTAGTTGTTGTTTCTGGAGTTGTAGTTTCTGTAATTGTAGTTGTTGTTTCTGGAGTTGTGGTTTCTGTAGTGGTTGTTTCTGGAGTTGTGGTTATGGTTACTGGAGTTGTGCTTTCTGTAGTTGTGGTTGTAGTTGTAGTTTCTGTAATTGTAGTTGTTGTTTCTGGAGTTGTAGTTTCTGTAATTGTAGTTGTAGTTGTTTCTGGAGTTGTGGTTGTTTCTGGAGTTGTGGTTGTAGATGGAGTTGAGGGGGTAAGTATGCACTCCAGTATGGACATTAATACACAGGGGTTTTTTTTGTTTTGTTTTTAAATGAGTACATTAAAATGATCAAAACTGACACGTTGTAAGTATAAACAAATTATTATAACTCACCGCAAATAATTTGCCCTCCAATGCAAGTACTATATCAAATGAAAACAAATTATAAAGTATTAGGCCATGTAACAAAACATTTTACTATATTTGCATATAAAATAAAAACTAATCACCATTCACTTGGTGTCACTGTCGCACCAGGTTCGACCACAGTGTTGTTGAAGTAACAGGTGCAGTTGTCCAAACTGGAACAAATTCTTCTGTTCTCATCATAATATGGCATCTCAGTAGGGCACCGTGGGTAACAACCTTAGCCAAAAATGTGCCTGTTTAATTACTCATCACCATATAAAAGTCAATCATTAATAAACTCTTAATAAATATTTATCATCTCCCCTACCAACCAAACCAGTACCTAAACCCAGTTAATGGATTTATTTATTACAGTCCATAAAGCGGAACTAGGGCATTTGAAATAAACTGAAAAAATGCAAAGGGAAAAATGAAAACCTTCAAGCTTTCCAGAGAATTTGTTGTTTTTCCCACAAGTCTCAATTTCTTTAGGACATGCCTCATAATGCCAGCTATACTGACTCTCTTCATTGTAATAGTCACAATAGACCGCTGTGGAAGAAAGAGCACACACACAAAACATTTTGATCTCATCACTTAGCAAATAATGTAGGATTACATTTCCACCCACTAGGAAGTAATTTTATAATTACTATCTGTGACTTCTGGGAAGCCCCAAACTATATTGACAGAGTGTTCTGTATTACAATGGCATATGATTTTTAACAACTCAGCGTTTTTTCCACTCTCAAAGAGATTCTTATACGCACATAAAATCTAAAAAAAAACATATAGTTTCAGAGAAGGCATCTCTTGGTTACACTATGATTAAAACTTAAAGCAACAAACACTTTGACATAATATATAATCATGGAATTGCATATGATAAAATCTCATAAATAACTGAGACAGGGACATATCTGTCTTCTTTACATAATTTTCCACAAATAAGTAAAAAATGTAACATTGAATGTTGTCAATGCTGCAAGACACGTACGGCACCGGTCTGGAGTTCTCCATTTGATACAGACATTTTGGGTTGTGCAGGCATCAGCGTATGCTGCCACAGCTGTGCAGAATCCCAGGAACTTGCCCTCAAAATCACAGGAGCATGACTCCAGAATACAGGCCTGGTAATAAGGTGCTGGATCAACCTGCAAGTTATTAGAAAGCTATACTGAAAACTTCTTGAAAAAGTTGATCATGTAATGTAGATGCATTCATGTTTGTACAAAGGCAAAACAGAAAATATTATTTAAAAAAAATTAAATATAAACATTGTTTAAAAACATTATTGGTAAAGAACCTTTAGGTGGCAGGCTTCAAATGTGTCACTGTGTAAAATCATGCAGCGTCTCTGCGCCCAAGCAGCACAGTATGAGTGGTGTTCACAGGGAAACAATTCCTTGGTCACATCTGAACAAGGGGGTACAGCTGTCTTCCAGCTGTTCCCAAAATCCAGTGTGCTGACCACTAGAGAGGAATTGCTCTTCAGCATATCATTCATTAACTTCCCATCAAAGTCACCACACAGGCCCTGCACTTTACCCTGTCAGTACACACAAAGGAAACATGAACAAGACAGACTTGGGAGACACAAGGAAACCTGGTCACAAGGAATTTGGATTCACAACTCTGAAACCAGCATGCAGAAAAATGCCTATAGCATCAGGATCATACTTCAAATGGAAACAGACAGTTCCCGACTGCTGAGCATGCTTTTAGCATGCAAGTTAACACCAGGCTAAACTATGGCATTTTAATAACCTTGTTCTTGGTTTGTTTAGGTCAAAAAGGTTATATCCTAGATCCATGCCATCTCCATTATTAATCAGTCAGGCCAGAAATCTATTTACATGGTAATACAAATAAACTGCTGCTTACATTCCAGTTGGTCTGCAACTCAATTTTGACTCTGGTTTGCTTGTCCCAAATCACAGTGAGGCCCAGTTTTGTCGAAGAGATAATGATATACAGACCCACAGTGTGGACAGAGTACAGTGACTGGGCACGCAACCCTTCTTGGAGCTTCTGAGTTACATTCATATTATGCAGGATTAGAGTCACTTCATTCTGTTGTTCAACCTGTTCAAGATCAACAAATTTATGTTCAGTTACAACAAACTTCAAGTATGACACAATCTATAAATATTTACTTGAATAAAATGTCATTAGTAGCATTTCAAATTTCACAACAAACCTCACAATTGCCTTTCTGAAACCATGGCCAGTCACAATCTCTCAATTTTTTGTTTGTTCAAATGTGTTTTTAAGTGGATTAATTTTATGTGCATGAATATATATACACTGTACAATCATTGGAAGAAATAGAACAAAATTTTTATTTCATAGTAAAAGTCACCCAAATTCATTTAAGACAAAGTGAACAGAAAAATCATCTTAAGGGCATGCTTATAATGGAAATGAAGTTTTCATGATTCTTACTATTTTTATGAGACTTAATGATGTAATCCTTTCCATCAAATTAATGTAGAATCCCTGTTAAAATCGTCTGGTGAACAGTAATTGAATTGAAAGTTTCCTGTTACCTAAATCAAGTTTGATCTAGGGTCATAGAGCCATGAGAAAAAGAAAGTCTTCAAGTCTACGTTTTTATTTACCAGGGCCTTAATAACAATTGTGTGGTCCTCCCCAACTTCTATAAACAAATAAATAGCCTAATTTCAATATTTCAATTGTAGTCACTTTTTCAGATTCAGATTCAGGTTACTTTTATTGTCACCTGAGATTATTTGTCAGTTTATGGAAGTTGGTGAGGACCACACAATTGTTATTTGGGCCCTGATAAATATCACCTAATTTCTTATGGCTATGATAGCAATGAATTTGGCTACTGCAGTGCTTAATTATTTTTTAGACATTCAAACGATTCTATAAAATACTGTATGGATTGAGGTGTCAACTGATTCACATTTAATATTTACAACTTGAGTTTTTTTTGTTGTTTTGGATGAAATAATTATTAGTTGGATGAAGTAGCCTGTTTATATTAAAGTGAAGTTTCTTAAAGCTGCAGTACAGAACTTTTTTAGGTTAAAAATTAACAAAAAATCAATTATTGAGCAAGTACATAAAAATTAGTGTTCAAAACTGTCTCCTTACCTTATCCCAATTCACAACAGTAAGCAAATAATAATGATTTATAAATTGAGCTGTCTGGTCAGATTTTGTGTGAAATGTCATTTTGACGACATTTGTCTTTGCATGGTTACATCACATCAGTAAACAGAAAGAAGAAGACCTGGCTACTATAGCGCGTGTGTGGGGGCTGAGGATGGTGGAGTGTAGCTTGTTCTTACAACAGTTGCTTAGAATTTAAACTTGTCATGCAATCATCGTTGACATCTGGGGAAGCACCTGTTGTCAAAACCAAGAAAGATTGAACTGCAAGGAGCCTGCAGTCAAAAAGGGAAGGCGACCGCGCCCATGCTAAAATGAGAATAAATATCAGCATGGCTTTTGAGAGGTTGCGATATCTCCAAGATCTGAAGGGATTGAAGGCTTTTTTCTGCTGAACAGGTAAGACTAGGGGTGTTGAACTGTTAATCATCCGGGGCTGAGCCCAGATTCTTCTCCATAAAAAAACTTTTTAAAATGTACTTCTAAATAGACTGTTTGCATGCATTTTTGTTCTTGCATTCGGGGGATAATTGCTTTAAAAAAATTTAAATTTTTTCAAATAAATTTCTAATAAAACCTGCCTCCGGTTTTATCATTGTTTGCAGGACTACCAGACCGATAAAATATAAAACTTTTTGGCTATCTAACATGAGATTAGGCTAGTTTGGTTTTGCTAGCTAAGGGGAGGCACAACGAAGCTATCATTGTATGGGTTTAACCGTAACAGTGACATGCAAAGTACGTTAGCTGTCCTTAAAGATATTTACACACCTTCCTGCTCAGCATCAGAGGATGTTTGTGTTTCAGTTTTAACCCCTTTACTGGTTTAAAAAAAATCAGCATATATCCATTTTTCCTCACGCTGTTTGTGTGAGCTAGCGTTTGGCAGAATTGAGAGCTGTCAGCCAATAAGACACAAGTATTTCCACGTATTTTCCTGTAAACCCTATCTGATTGGTCTCTCCTCCGTTCACTGAAGATACAAAATTACAACACCACCATCTTCTTTTACAGATGTAGAGATGGCGATAGAGAAACAAAGCGCAGTACTGCAGCTTTAAATTGCTTATATCCACAAAACTGAGTTATAAGAAATGGGAAAGGACAAGAATTGATTATTATTATTATTATTATTATTATTATTATTATTATTATCATTATTATTATTTTACATCAAGCATTTTTGACTCCATCTGCACAAACAGGGGGTGGCAGTAAGCAAGGGGTGTCAGATATGTGGTACTATATTCTGATACATGGATAATATGTCACAATGCAACCTCGATCACAACAGAAATTAACCTTGAACATATTATTTTGCTCATGGCAGTCAAAAAACAGTTATTTAAACAATAACACAGACTTGTAAAGCGCTTAACTTTACAGTGTGAACATAGCCATAAAATGCTTGTTCAGAATAACACAAAGAAAGATTTGACCTTGAGTGTCACTGAGATGGAGCGGGAACAGGTTAGAACTTCATCACAGCAAGGCACACTCTCTGCTTTAATGGAAAACTGCCCTTTGGTGCCAGCGCCCTAACACGCACACATACACACACACACACACACACACACACACACTATAGATTAACAGGTGAGCGTTCATGGAATATTACATCAGTGATTGTACCTTAACATTTTCATTAGTCATTCCACTCAGAAAGATTTCGTTTTTTTACATACAATAATTGTTTCGATTTGTAGGATCTTAACTTACCTCAACCAGTGTGTACTGACAGTGGCCGTCGAAGCGATACCATTTGGAATCGAAGGTCTTATATTGTCCATTGCCAAACACTTCGCACACTCCTGGGCATGTATCCCCTTGACAATTCCACTGGCCTCCTCTGCAAGTGCTGAGAGAAAATGAGCTTGTTCAATTATTTATTCTACAGAAATATCAAAAGATATTCTTATGTGGAAAAAGTAAGTACACCCTTGGCCTCAGAAGCTAGTATTGCATTTTGCATAACTGTCCACCAGTCTCTAAAATTGGCTTGCTGGAATTTATGACCACTCTTCCATGCAATATTCTTTCAGTTGCAAGATGTTTAATGGTTTCCCTGCATGTACTGCTTGATTCAAATCCCCCACAACATTTCAGTGGGATTCAAATCTGCCAAACATGTCTGCTGTTACTGTGGCCAAACAACTCTATCTTTGATTTGTTTAATGTCCAGAGCACATTATTCCAAAATGCCTGGTCTTTCCCTATGTGCTCACTGGCAAACTGTAGTCTTGCTCTAATATTCTTTTTAGACAGTAAGGGCTTTTTTCCTGGCATGCCTCCCATGCAGGTCATATTTGTGCAATCTCTTTCTAATTGTAGAAGCATGCACTTTGACACCAACAGTTCAGAGACTTACTAGCAGATCCTGTGATGAAATTTTGGAGTTCTTGGAGACTTCTTTTTGCATCAGATCATCTGCTCTTGAGCTGAATTTGATGGCCAGCAACTTCAAATTGGCAATCATTTGAAATGTGTGCCATTTGTAGATTATTTTCCTTACAGTGGAATGATGGGTTTCAAATACTTTTGAGATCTTTTTCAATCCCTTGCCAGATTCATAGATATCCCCAACCTTTTTTTCTGAGGGCCTTACAGAACTCAACTTAAATCTTGGCATGATGACACCACACACCTCAATAACAAAGGGAACACCAGACACTAGATGTGAGAGTTTTAAATATAACACCTGCACTCCATGAGCAGTTTCTTGAACACCTGATTCTAATTTTATGGATTTGAAGTTGTCATAAATGTAGGGGCATACTTACTTTTTCCATGTGACAGATCTGTTTTTTTGTTCATTTAAACTGTGAAAAGTACTACAAAATGTCAATTTTATGTGTCATTTGATCACCATATTTGACAGTTTGATTCCACTCTCTGCCCAGATGCATAAACCATCCCACTGAATTCACATGTGCAGTTCTCTTTGGTCACACAGCTACCATTATGGTCCGCATACTGGCCCTCTGGACAGTAACAGCCACTCATGCAGCTGTCATCATCACTCTATAAAGGCAATTCAGAAACAGAAAAAACACCAGTTTAATTTATACACTCAGTCCTGACTTCTGTCTGTCAATCATGATGTAAAGTGCATGTGCATCATAGTACTTGCATTCATTCTTTCATTTTCTGGTCATATTATTTTACGTTTCCTTATGACACATAACCTTATGCTTTTTCAACACCAATGAGCATCAATGAGGGCATTTCAATGAGCATCAATGAGGGTATTTCAATGAGCATCAATGAGGGTATTTCAATGAGCAGAAATGAGGGCATTTCAATGAGCAGCAATGAGGGCATTTCAATGAGCAGCACTGAGGGCATTTCAATGTGCAGCAATGAGGGCATTTCAATGAGCATCAGTGAGGGTATTTCAATGAGCAGCACTGAGGGCATTTCAATGAGCAGCAATGAGGGCATTTCAATGAGCAGCAATGAGGGTATTTCAATAAGCAGCAATGAGGGCATTTCAATGAGCATCAATGAGGGTATAACAGTCACAGAGACACTTTAAACAATTAAACATAGCAGTTTCCCTACATGATGTGCTTGTTGTCCATGATAAATTAGATACAGTGTATATATCTTTTTTTGTCGAATTATTTCCTTTTCACCACACTTAATTCACACCTAATTCACATTTTCTGTCTAAAGATTTAAGCATTTTCAGGTCCTTTTATATGGCTGAATAATATGTGAGTCAAAACTTCTGCTTCTGAGAAATTCCATTTCTTTCATCATTTTGTCTTCATTTCACACTTTCTGTGCATATGTGCATATGTGTATGACATAAATCAACATTTCTGAAATGTGTGTAAATCTGGCAGATTTTTTTTTCATTCAGTCTGGCCTAGGCTGTACTAAATTGTACTAAAAGATTGATAAAGATTGATATTCCATTCCAATACTCATTCCTATTTATTCTTATTTACAAGATGATGCATGGATTCAATTATATCTCAGCTAATTCTGCAGTGAGACAGCTCATGTACTCTGATGTAGAAATACTCACAGATGGCTTGCTCAGGCTTTCACATGTCCTTTGTGCTGTGTTAACTGATGTTTGTGCACAATGGACACAGATTTGTCCATTTTTACAGTCTAGAGGACAAAGTAAGAACACTTTGAAAGGCCTCACATTTATATGACACATTGAGATAATGCAAAATTACTGTAATTACCTGCAATGGCAATCCTCTATTTAGAGACAATTTGGAATTCTAATGTTTTTAGTATATATTTAACAAAATTATTAGAACGGTAATTTAAGTTAAATGCCAGTTCATTTTTGCAGTGAATTTAATTTTAAAAAAAAAACAAACAAACAAAAAAAAAAAACAAACAAACAAACAAAAAACAAAACAAAACAAAAAACAATATATATTGTTTGCTTTTTTAAATTAATGTTTACTGCAAATTGAACTGGAATATTGATTGTATTTAATTGGATTGTAATCTGAACATCTGTACCCCCTGCTCATTCATGCATTTATCCAATCAGCCATAAACTCCTGGAGATACAGGTCAGGAGCTCAGCCAAACCTGGACATTTGAACATTGGAAAAACATCACTTGATCTTTTTTTTTTTTTAAATTTGGAAACTGTCTAGTTTCAGTGGACCTGTGCCCACTGTAGCCTCAGATTCCTGTTATTGGCTGACAGGAGTGAAAGCCAATGTGGTCTTCTGTTGTTGCAGCATTTTGAGATGCTTTTCTGTTCACCACATTTTGAGTTACTGTAGATGAGCTGTTTTTGCAATATTCAAACCAGTCCATCTGGCACCAAAATCCATGCCATAGTCAGTGTCACTGAGATAACATTTCACCCACCCCCATTCTATGTTTGATTTAAACATTAATTCGAAGCTCTTGATCTACTTCTGCCAGATTTTTTTTTTGCATTGCACTTTCCCCATATGATTATCTGAATAGATATTTGCATAAATAAGCACTACACTATAACCATTAATGTCCACAGTCATTATAGCATATAGCTAGTCATTTATTGACAACTCAATATTGCATATGTAAAAGAAAATTTTTTTTACCACAATTATCTGAACACTTGAGATTTCCATTTTCACAAATGCTGCAAAACAAAGATCCAGCATAATTTACATATATCTTATTTGTATTTTTAAAATTATAAATTCAAATTTGTTGGTTGTACATGTTTCTATGAATGTAGTATACATATGATTTCACCCATACACACACACACACACACACACACACACACACACACACACATATATATATATATATATATATGTATGTATGTATGTTTATGTATATATAATATTCTAGAATATTTTTAAATGTTTCTACTCATTTTACTGGAGTGAGTACTTGTGGTTATGCATTTAGTTCTTTACTCCAACAAGGAGAATCTAAATTATGCCAGTACACCTTTTTACCAGCAGTGTGACTGAACAGCACAGCATACCATTGGCGTCCATCAATAACCACGGGCCCTGGAGGCGTTGTTCCACCTGAGTATTTGCACTGGCAGAGGGCACGAGGGCTGCATTTGAGTGGTGTGTTGAGGTGAGTGCCAGATGGGCATCCGCAGCCCTCCACTGGGTCATCTGGCATGTCACAGGTTGGGTCAGGACTAGACACTGAGCGGCATGTACGATTGCATGCCCGCATGGCGTAATCAAACCTCAGATTACTGTCGCAGGAATGAGCTGGAACACAGAGAGAAGGCAATATAAAAACCATTAGTTGCTTCCACATTACTCTTTTTGTTCTCTTATGCTTGGGACAGAATGTCCTATAATTTAATTATTTATTCATTCCTCTTTAGTAAGCATTTTATCCAGGTCAGGGTCACAGATGGGAAGCAAGCCCATCACAAGGCACCATGCACACACGCAATCAAACACAGGCTGTGGGGTGGTAATGCAATGTAGGTTGACTGGCATTTCCAGATTGTCCATACTGTGTTTATGGGTGTGCGTTTTGCCCTGCAATGGGTTGGCACCCTGTCCAGGGTGTACCCATGCCTTGTGCTCTGAGTGCCCTGGGATAGCCTCCAGGCTCTCCCACAACCCTGTGTAGGATAAGTGGTATGGAAAATGGATGGATTGATGTTGTATTATGTTTATAATATTACACTTTATTGGGAAATTGTGTAGCAGAGTGTAGGCTATGTAGCCTAAACGTCAATTCATACCCAACAGAGTATGTGGACCATGTACGGGATGAAATTGAATTGACTGCCAGTCACAACACTTATGTGATGCATCTAGCAAATATTTGGGGCAAGAGCTAATAAGATCCATAAGGTCCAGTTCTCACTGATTGGACTGATCCATAAGTGTTTATCGATAAAATGCATTCCATGTCATTAGTTTGTGTTCAACTTAAATTTGAATTTAAACTGTATTCTGTAGTGTGTATTGTTTTTCATTATTCTAAACCTTAAAACAATATTATATGATTTGATAAATGTCAATCTAATTATATCATATGGTTTGTAATGTTTTGATTGTATTGGGTACTATACAATAGTTCAGTAGGTTATGCTGTAGTTGGTGTTTTAAAATCTTGAACATTGTGCCCCTTTTTAACTATTAACAAAGACTCACTGCAGTCTGTTTCTGTTCTCCAGTCACCAATGGTGATGCCCTGACTGGCACAGGCTTTAGCGTAGTTTCCCAGACCAACACACGCACGCTCCTCTAAGCCAGAAGTAGCCTGGCAGGTTCTCTGAATGCAGGCCTGTAGATTTAAATATTGCATTTAGAATTGCTGCAATTGTTCATAAAAACATAGAGTACAATTTAACTATGAATTGTTTCTTACGTCATAATAAGTGTTAACAGGCACATAGTCATGGCACTGGGCAAACACACCACTTGTGTTTCTCAACTGGCTGCACTTATCTTCAGCAAATAACTCTACAGAGAAATAATTGACCAAAACACAATGTTATCAGTAAAAAATAACATCATACAAAAAAAAGGAAAAGTCAAGAAAATCAATGCTAATAAATAATATATGTTTTACGTGTAACTCCCTTTTATATGATAAAATATCAGCTGTACCGTTTTCAGTGTTGATGCAGACATGGGGGGTATTTGGTGTGCAGTCCCCCTGCGTCCACGATAGAGCAAAAGACTGTGCTGAGTTTTCCACAATACCACTGCTAGAAGTGAAGTCATCTTCAGTGTTGTTGTTGTATGATCCACAAAGACCTTTAATGATAAAATGTACATACACACAAACACACATAAATTCCACAATGTTGTCAAGAAACAGTGACTGTAATTGATATACATTATATATCCAAATGTTTGTGGATGCCTAATCATGACCACCATGTGGGCTTTCCCCAAACTTTTGCCATAAAATTGGAGTTATATGATTTTCAATAAAGTCTTTGTATGCTGTTGCATTTTGATTTTCCTTCACTGGAACTAAGGGGCCTAGTCACTGGCCATAGTGTGTATAGTCTCCACAGTGAACAGGGATACCTCTAGTTTTAACACTTTGTGGCAAATACAAGTATATTTGAACTTCAGGAGAAACTTGGACTTCCATCTTCATTCCAAAAGTTGTCTGGACCTTAACAAACATCGAAGACTGCCAATAGACTGTGGCATGTTCTGAAATGGAAAATGTTTTACATGTAAGAGACAGGTAACAAGCTACAATAACTCTAATACATTTACTTAAGAACCTTGACTTGGGTAAAAATGTTTGCGCTATTTAGTTATAAATATAATGCTTTTCCTATTAGCCTTTTTAAAATGGATCACTATAGATTATTAGTTGATGTGGCTTTCTGTTGGCTGTCACAGGCTCACATATAAAATCATGATAAGTTGATGTTCTACATGACTCTGGTGTTTCACCAATTAATCTGATCTAATCATGTTATGCTTGATAACCCTGAAAAAGTATTTTCATGCCAGATTGTCATCAGAATAATAATTACAGTATATAATGTGCTTTTAAGTCTATGCACCATATAAAGTGGACATTTCAGCTTGCAAAATCATATCAAGTTTCAAATCATTGGGCCTCATTTATCAAGCTGGATATGAGAGGATTTATTGATAAATCAATCATACGAGCATTTACATGAGAAATTTGGTATTCATGAAAAATCCCATAATTTTGGAATGAACATTCATATCCTACTCATGCTCCGGTGTCTGTGTAAATTTACACATAAGAAAACTAAATATAGTAAACTTCGATTGATTGACGTCAAATCATAAATTGTTTCTATACAGTTTATGCTGTCAAGTTTGAATAGCTAATGTATTTTTAGTTACACACAAATTTTATGAAACTTTTGTGAATCACAGTTATTTCATATTAATGACACTAACTAATTACAATTTTTTATTTTTTTTAAATTAGTGACCTGGTATGTTTAAAGCTGCAGTGTGCTGCATACTACTAGTGTACTGCAGACCATTCACTTCCAGTGAACACGTGCCCTTTTGCTTTTCTTTTCAAGGCACTGGGGAGGAAACAAGGGAGAGTCTCTAAAATCACTGTAACAGTTTTAACAGTTTTTCTACGAGATGTTCCTGATGTTCTCGATTACCCTATATAAGTTCCTTATTTGTGTTCTTAGAATTAAGAAACATCTGAGATGGTCAGGTGGGCATGATTAAGATTGAAGCTAAAGTCTTCAGGAAGGTAGAGCTCAAGGAACATGTTTGGTGACCACTGCTGTAGATCATCTAAATACAGTAGATAGCCTATATTGTATATTTATATTATAGTTTTCATGTCAAACCATTTTTTTTCACCTCATATAATTTTTGCCTTTTGCCTATGTTGGAGAAGTGGTAGTGACATTGGACTACTGAGCAGAAGGTTGCAAGTTCAAAACCCAGCACGATCAAGCTGCCACTGCTGGGCCCTTGACTTTGCTAGCTTCTGGACCCTTAACCTTCAGCTGCTCAGTTGTATAAATCAGCTCATTGTAAGTCACTCTGGATAAGGACGTCTGCCAAATGCCATGAATGTAAATGTAAATTTCAGCTGTATGAGCGTTGCTTTTTAAGGAGTTTTGTGGGTGTCACCAAATGCACATCAGCTGTGTAGTGTATGTGCCTGGTTTACAGATGATTATCATTCATCAACCTACACATGTTTGAAGAAAATTAGCATTTTCACAAGGTTTGTAAATTAGCTGAAAGTTTTTAGTTTGGTTTGATGGAAAGGTTTACACACAACTTAACTGAAAGATTTATATATGAGGTCCATTGTGTCTATAAAACTAGTGCCTTCTAACCTCAACTGTACCAGTTTGTAAAGTTTCATACCTGTAGATTAAATTTGTAGCATCTATATTAAACAATATTGTTTTATAGAAAACATTAAATAGTTTAAATGACATTTGTCTCCATTCATTACATTAACACGTTTTGATTTTATTATGATCCTCATGACGACTGGTTCTGAAATTAAAACCAGAGTTTATGTAACCAGTAACACAAAACTTGTGTTGTCTTTTCACTACACACTTTGTTACATTGACAGTTATTTGGATTACCTCATTACTGTTGAGAGTGTTTTTAATTGAGAAATGTTTTGGCTGCTGTATTAACCTCTGGAGAAACCAACTCCATAAGATCTAAATCATATTCATTTAGCTTTATAGAAAACCTACCAGTATGGGACAGATCTGTGATAGTGATATCATTTCCCCCTAGCTGTACACTGTTCAATGAGAAGGTGTATCGTTCCTAAATACAGAGACAAACATAGTCATCAGAATTTTTAAAAAGACCCAGGAAGAACATCAGCACGTTCATATAGCAGAAAACACACCTGAAACACATCAAGGTACATTTTTTCTATTGTCACATCAGAAAACTTGATGGTCACTGTCCAGTTGCGTCCCTGTGAAAAGACATGGCATATTATCTATCTTACCTATTTTTAATTATATATATATATATATATATATAGAGAGAGAGAGAGAGAGAGAGAGAGAAAGAGAGAGAGCGAGAGAGATAGATAGATAGATAGATAGACATTTCTTACCATTGCAGCCACATAGGTACATTTTCCGGGCAGAGAATATTGTTTACCATCAAAGGTAGTGACAGACCAGCCTTCAATGGCACATGGAGGAACACAGGTGTTAGGTGAACAATTCCATTTCCCATTGATGCATTCACTAAGACAAAAACAGAGGCAAAGTACGATGATAGGATAAAGCACTATAAACAGCATCTCAAAAGACCAGATCCAATCATACGATAAAACAAGAATATTAAAGCAAAATGTTCTCACCAAGTTTGGCACTTTGAACTGATTTTTTTGCCTGGCGCATATGTTACTCTCATGTGCACACAAGGGCAGTCCTGCACCTTAACACTGTGGTAACCTTCAGCTCGATCGTTCAGGACCAATCCTGAGAGAACGAGAGAGAGAGAGAGAGAGAGAGTGTAAAAGAGAGAGTGAGAGAAAAATAAATTAAAATAAATAAATAAACTGTGAGAAAGAAAACAATAAGAATAAATTAGAACAAAATAAGGCTTGTTCAATATAACAACTAAATGATCTTTACGCAATCTTATACTATAATAGTGTCCAGTGACATTTGCTCAGATTATATTACTTACCAGGTCTGCCAAGCTTTACACATTTTCTATAGCACCGCCAGAATTTACAATAAGAGTATGCAAGTATGAGCAATTTGTGATATTAACTGAAACCACCCCTGCCCACTTCCCCCAGTCTCACATACAGTTGCGGTCTGATGTTTACATACGCCTTGCAAAATCTCCAAAATCTTGAAACTTTTAACAAAATAAGAAGTATCATAAAAAATCCCATGTTATTTTTTATTTAGTACTGTCCTGAATACTACTAATTACTTTACTTTCATGTTACTTTCAAAACATATCAAACCTACAAGAATACACTACAAAGTGAAACTCGTAGTGCTTTCAGTCATTTTAGCGCAAGTCAATGTATGACATGATCAGAAAAAGTTGGATTTATCAGGAAACTTGCCTTGGGTGTTGTCACTGTTTGTAGGAATACCAGACCGATTAAATATAAAACTTTTCTAACTAGTCTAGTTTGGTATCACTAGCCAAGGGGAGGCACAACTAAGCTATCACTGAATGGGTTTAACTGCTACAGTGTCATGCAAAGTACATTATCTTTCCTTATGCTCTGCTCATATCATGTTCATGTAAACTGGAACTCATATAGACATTTACACACCTTCTTTTCCTGCTCAGTATCAGAGGATGTCAGTGTTTCAGTTTCAACCCCTTTACTGTTTAAAAAAAATCGGCGTATATGTATTTTTCCTCAAACTGACTGTGAGCTAGCGTTTGGCAGAATTGAGAAACTGTCAGCCAGTAAGACACGAGTGTTTCAATGTATTTTCCTGTAAACTGTCGCCTTCGTTCACTGAAGATATAAAATTACAGGCGCTCTTCTTTTACTGACGTTCAGTTACGTAGTGACAAACTGCTCCTAGTGGAGAATTATTCGGGGCTAAAGAAAAAATCTTCGGGGCAAAACGTGATGTATTTTAAAAATACATTTTACTTAATATTGTTTTCTTAACAATAAATTTGTAATGCAAGTAACGTAATTATTGACTTCAGTAACTGCCATCAAATTCCATAAATTTAAAATGCAATGTGTTACATTACAGCGTTATCAGAAAAAGTAATTAGATCACAGTAACACATTACACCCAACTCTGAATTTAGATTTAGAACTAATGGTGTGATATAATGTTTTGATATGACTGTGATAATTCCATTGATGAATTGACAAATGAATTGACATATTTTGTTAATATAAAATTAAACTCTCTCTCTCTCTCTCTCTCTCTCTCTCTCTCTCTCTCTCTCTCATTTTTGCTGCCTTGGCTGTGCTGCTGCCCTAGGCAACTGCCTAGTTCACCTATAGGTATGCACTAGCCCTGCCGGTCTGGACAATTAAATCATGATTTTTGTGGGAGTAGGAGAAAATCAACATTACACAAGCCTAAACACTGAATTTGAATCTGCAAAAAAAAAAACCTGTTGCCCAACACCGTGAGCTGATAATATGTCAAATTATGTCATTTGTTTGCTTATGTTAATCATTAGACGACCAGTGTATTTAAGAATAAAACACACTTTAAACATTGATGGTTATAATTTTCATCGCAGCACTGACAACTAGAAATACACACCATCTTGAGGAAGGCAAGTGCTGGTATTGAATTCTGTCTGAAGCTGGGGGTTGGAGCAGGTGGGAGGAAAAGCAGGACCTTCATCCTGAAATTTCAAATCTCCAGGACATGCAGGTTCAGCTGCAGAGAATTTCACATTTATTATATGTAATATAATTTGACAATATGGTGGCCCTCTAAATGATATGCTGTGTAAAAAATTGCACACTTACCACAGTTAGTTATTTCTCGCAATTTTGATTGTGGGGGAAAGAATAAGACGTCCTTGCAGAGCCGAAGGAACTCCTCAAAGAAAGAGCACTTTACAAGATTATGTACATTATAGATGTTTTGCTTGCAGAGCTTTGCAAAATCCCTGTCCACGCATTCCATGGCCTCAGAACTAAATCTTTTACAAATCTGGAAAACAAAATAGAAATGTTTGAGTTATTCATGCATGCAATTAATTGTGTCATTTCTGACATACAAAAATGGAGTGTGACTTAGTCAGAATTTATTTTGGGCAAAAAGCAACAAATCTGGGATAGCTTGGTTATGATAGGAGGTCAGTGCATAAGCATCAAGCCAACAAAAGTTTGGTAATGACTGGTATAAACAAGTCAAATACATCACAACGCAAAGGTTCAGTGACTGTGCTTATATTGTGTGTATGTTTGAGTCCAGGTGTGTACAAACAGTAGTAGGATGAACATGAATGCAAGAGTGTTTGTAATGGCTGTGAATTGTAGTCCTTGGCGGCCATGTTTGTAGGCTGCGCTGTATTCTAGGAGCAGAAGTTCGATGCCGATGGCGATGTTGACATAACAGGGACAAAAATTTAATATAATAATTCAAGAAATATTATTTGATTTCATTATTCGCAATAATTTTAAAGAAAACTTTGCTCTACTACTCTACTACTCCAGATTAAGCTGATTCATAAGGTCTTTGTAAAAAAAAAATACATATATATATATATATATATATATATATATATATATATACACTGTGTATTCAGCCAGTAAATTTCAGTAAAATTGCCAGTAAAATATATTTAGCTGCTTGTATACCCAATTTCTCAGATATCTTCTAGTTTCTAGTCAATACAATTTAGGGAGTAGTTTCTAGAATAATTCTATAATGGCTCTCTGAAGCAGGAGTGTTTTTAGAACACTTACCTTATTTGTATCAGGTACTTCTGTATTATCTTCAGTTATACAGTTTTCATTACGGATGATATTGCTATAAAGAAGCTGTGCTCTATTTTCTGTGGGGAAAAAATGGTGTTAGGACATGCTCATAAATCTCAATAAATCATAAAAGTGCTCATGAAAGAGACATTATTAACCACATTTACTATAAAGAAAAATGGACTTGTTCCTATTGTTCCTGTTGAATCTTGACACTAACCGTCACTGTTTAGTCTCCCACACATCCCAGTCATCTCATCCACTAATGGCAGGTCCAGTTGAACCTATAGCAAATATTGAAACATTGAAAACAAAAACAAAGCTTACTCCAAAATCTTATTTGTGTGTGATGGTGTATAAAAACCTGTCAGTGCAGTTAAAAACTGGACCACAAAAAAAAGGTTATTTTCTAAACTTGGTGTCTTGATGATGTCTGCAATGATCACATGTGGTAAGGAAATTGTTTAACAAAAGCAATGTTCTGCTTAAACATGTCTAAAATTGATAAGAACAATTCGATAGCTGCACACTGTTGTAAAAATGGAATTAGTACACTTATCAGATATTGGTTGTCAGAATGTGCGAATGGTCCTGCTCCATCATCATCATCATCATCATCAAAACAGTTTAAACATGAAATGTTAAATAGCCTATTAAAATACATTAATAACAAGAAAATTGAGAGAGAAAAAATTTTACATCTTTACCTCATATGATCAAACAGAGATTGATTTGGATGATCCTGGTAGTCAAGGTGATAATCATTTCCTATTGTAAACTTATCATTTTTATATGTTTTGATAAGTTATGAAATTTGTATATTTACACTCAACATCCACTTTATTAGGAACACCTGTACACCTGCACATCGATGCAGTTACAGTATCTAATCAGCCAGTCATGTGGCAGCAGCACAATGCAAAAGAGCTTTGGGTAATGTTCACATCACGTCTCTAGAGTTTACACAGAATGGTGCAAAAAATAAATAAACATTCAGTGAGTGACAGTTCTGTGTGTGGAAATGCCTTGTTGATAAAAAAAGGTCAGAGGAAAATGGCCCGATAGGTTTAAGCTGCCGAGAAGGAAATAGAAACTCATATAATTACTCTTTACACACTCTTTATAACTGTGGTAAGCAGAAAAGCATCTCAGAACGCCCAAAATATCGAACCTTGAGGTGGATGGTCAACAACAACAGAAAATCACATCAGGTTCCACTCCTGTCAACCAAGAGCAGGAATCTGAGGCTATCATGAGCACAGACTCACAGGTACCAGCCCTTCTGGTACCCAGAGCTTAATTTGCTCCTTTAAAATGTATCAGACATGCATTCCAGAACCTTTACATGTTGATCCACCACCTCTGCAGCTGGGTGTTTAAAGTCTTATGCAGCAATATAATCAAAGGAAATAGTTTTAGTTTTTAATCCACCAAAGATAAAATAGAACAACAAAAACTGCAATAAATATGCTAATCTTATAGTACCGACGCTCAAATTTTGCTACCAGCCGATCAATAGCCTCTTTCACATAATGTACTCACTTGAAGTTCAAAGTTTACCTGAATTCGTTGTCACAAAGCAAAGCCTACAGTCATGTAGCAGGTGTTGTTGTGTCATGACGAAAAGAAAGCATTTTTAAGAACACAAACATCAACAATGAGAAAACTAAATACTACTAAAAAGTCAAGTAGAGAGTGAGCAGTAGCAAGTCACTGATGAAGCAATTTGGCGACCATTTGCCAAATGACTACCAGGGCTTAATTGGCGTTAACAGCCCATGTACAGTCATTCGGGCTTTTAGAGAGTACAGGGACTCAAACGCAAAAAAAAAAAAAAAAAAAATGAAAAAAAAAAAACAGATCCAGGACTGAGACAGTTGTTGCCTACTGTGAATACCATACCACTCTTGAGTGGAGTGCGAGCAGGGTTTCTCCAAAATGAATCTCATTTGTAGCTCACAGTGTGCATCCCTTATCATCCCTACCATCTTGTCTCTGATGTTTTTGAACAATGTGCGCCCACTGCTTACAGAGTTTAATCCAGAGCCATTTATGCGCTCATACATATGTAAGAGACACAGGACTGCCACAGACACTTAAAGTAACACAGGGAAGAGTAGGAGGACACTGACATGGCAGCTTTGTGGAATATTTTGTGTTAGGTAAGATGCTTTTTTCTTTATTATGTTGTACAGTTAATGTTAGTTGATTGTTAGTAGGCCTACTGTATGAAACGTAGCTTTGTTTACAAGTGCTTTGAGCAAATGTGCTTTGTAGCTAATTGAGCTAATCCATAAATGTTTCCCTTTATACTGAGAATGATTACTGCTTGCGCTCACTCTGTGGTCCATGTGGGTCATAATGCCCCAGTATAGTGATGGGAACACTATACTGTAAAACAGCACCGTCTTTTGAATGAGACGTTAAAACGTGGTCCTGGCTCTCTGTGGTCATTAAAAATCCCAGGACACTAATCATAAAAGAGTAGGGGTATAACCCCGGTGTCCTGGTGAAATTCCCCCATTGCCCCTTATCCATCATTGCCCACTAATAATCCCCTTCTCTGAATTGGCTACATCACTCTCTCCTCTCCACTAATAGCTGGTGTATGGTGGGTGTTCTGGCGCACTATAGCTGCCTTTGCATCATCCAGGTGGATGGTTTGAGTACCTATAAAAGTGCAATATAAATCTAAGGAATTATCCATCCATCCATCCATCTTCTACCGCTTACTCCTTCTTTAGGGTCACAGGGGAACCTGGAGCCTATCCCAGCGAACATCAGGCACAGGGCAGGGTACACCCTGGACAGGGTGCCAGTCCATCACAGGGCACAATCACTTACACACTCACACACCCATTCATACACTACGGACACGCCAATCAGCCTACCATGCATGTCTTTGGACAGGGGGAGGAAACCAAAGTACCCAGAGAAAACCCCCGCAGCACGGGGAGAACATGCAAACTCCGCACACACGTGGCCCCAGCAGGAATCAAGCCCCAGACCCTGGAGGTGTGAGGCAAACGTGGACTAAGCCACCGTGCACCCTAAGGAATTATTATTACTTTTATTATTATTAGGATTTTATGCATTGTGCTGCTGCCACATGATTGGTTGATTAAATAACTGTGCAGTTGTACAGGTGTTCCTAATAAAGTGGAGTATGTGTGTGTGTGTATATATATATATATATATATATATATATATATATATATATATATATATATATATATATATACACACACACACACTATCTATCTATCTATCTATCTATCTATCTATCTATCTATATATATATATATATATATATATATATATATATATATATATATATATATATATATATATATATATAGATAGATAGATAGATAGATAGATAGATAGATAGATAGATATAAACTGTTATAACTATTATCACTCTGAATAATCATTTTTAATTGAGGTTGTATAGAGACACGAGAAACGTCGTGATGTTTTTGCTGTACTAACCCAAAGTGAAGTGACACCCTCAGAAAAACTGTACCATATGACAGAAAGCGGCAGAACTTTGCTTCTAAGCTTGGTGTAAATGCCAAATGTATACACACTCTGATAGGTCTGGTCATAGGGCAGAGAGACTCTGTAAACAAATGTCATTAAAACATCAGTAAGGATCGCTTTGTAGTGATCACACAATGCTTGTATTTGACAAGTGATGTATAATGACAAGTACGTTATGTCCAATCTAAAAAAACTTTAGGATACAAAATTTTTGCATACCATAAGGTGATGAAACATTAGGTAAAACATATAAAAGTATCATTTTCCTGTAACCTGGTATAATAATTCAATATATTAGCAAAGTGTGTGCTTTTAATCATCAAAAAACAGCAAAAGAGCGACCTCTTCAATGAGCACTTAACTAACCCCTAAAATGCCAACACCACATTATTAAAAAAACAAAAACAAAAATACACCTTACTCTGACTCTTACACCTCTACTCTGCGCAGTTTGCTTCTCTACAACTCAATTACACTACTTGTATTGTTCTCCACTTGATATATCACTTTGCTTGTATTTCCTCATTTGTAAGTCGCTTTGGATCAAGGAAAGTTCTCAAGTGCAATAGTGACTCAGTTCTAATTAAACAGGAAATATGGATACTAGGGTAATGACTAACATTAATTCAGGAAAGTACTCAATATGTCATTCATGATGAATCAATATGTCATTCTTGTGTCTATTCTAGGTGTTGTCTGAGATACCTGTTTCCTTGTACAGTCAGTGTGCCATCCTGAATGATGGTAGCGACTTTATTCACCACAATCTCGACTTTCTTCATTAAGCCAGTTGGATCACGCTGCACAGAGATAAAACAGTCGACCTCCCCATGAGAGAAGTGTGTCAATGTTACAGGACATGTGGATTTCACGTAGAACAAGGTGTCATTGAAAGTCTTTATGGTCCCACCGCCAAAGGTCTTGCACACATCTAAAAATAAATAAATAAATAAATAAAGTAAATAAAAATAAATAAGTAGAGAAAGCAAGACAAGTATATGTCTGTATCACAACTTAATATACAAGGCAATGCAGAGGTTTTTATTATTATTATTATTTAAATAATTCTCATTAATTAAAATAGGATCCAGATTAAAATAATTAAAATAAAGATATATTAATTAGGAATAAAGTAAAATAAAGTAGAAGGAATGTGAATTTTAAAGTGCTGAAGGAGTAGTACACTTGCTTGAGGATTTTGGAAAACATGCATAAACTGTTTTCATTCTGCAATTGAAAATTGTAAAAGCTGTACATATCTCCAGTTGAGGGCAGCATAGTAGCAGAAATTTGTCTCACCATGCATTGTCCTAAAAAATCTGGGCACTATTAGCTGACCAGACCCTGCATATCTGAGATGCATATGAGATAGAGTTGTAAATTCTAATGTATGTATTTAGGTCCAAGGATGACTACTTACTTTGGCTTTGGGTTGAAACAGAGCCAAACTGGCCTGGAAGAAAAAATAGAATCAACATTTAAAGTGCATTATTCAAATAACATTTTAGTGTTATTGCTCATGACATAACATGCAAAGCCTCTACAATGTAGTTAGAAAATTATAATTATAAATTAGTCCAAGCAAAAGCACTTACCTGTGATAAACACTAAAACCCCTAATAGTGTCCTATACTGAGTCATGTTTGGACACTGTAACTACCAAACATGAATTAAGAGTGTGAAGGATGCCTTCCCACCATGCCTTTTATAACCAGACCCAGTTCCATACTTTGAATAACATGAGGAAATGAATTTACCATGAATGTACCAGCATAGAACCCCTCCCCTTTCAATTCAATGAATGTCTTAGATTATATATTAAATACCTTTTATCAATAAAATTCAATCAAAAGACACTGTAATTTAAATGTATTTGTCATTTTTGCTTTGTGAGGAATATCTCTGCTTTTAAGACAAGGCCCTGTCCCCCCTGCTTTGTTTCTGCATTTTCTGTGTGCAAAGCTTTGACAAAATGAAGTTTCTTCTAGGAACACAGATGCTGGGTAACTGACTATATGTTTGGCGAGAAATGTGTGTATACGGAGAACAAAACTATTAATACAAGAAGTCAGGCATCAATGGATGTTTTGATGTTTTTTTGTAAAAGAAAAAGTTGAAAAAATGATGAAAGATGAAGGAACAGGAACTGCACTGTGGGATGAATAAATGGTTGGAAGTGAGTTTTTGTGTAATCTCAATCAAGTCCATCTACAACTGAGAGCATCAAAATGTTCAAATGTTAAAATGCATATCAGAATGGGATATTTTGCTGCTCCTTTAGAAGTTACTTTTTTCAGAAATTAAATATAAACATATTTTTAAAAAATAAATAAATAAATAAAGTATTTAGATATCATCAGAATTAATTGTTGCTTAATTGATAAGTATTCACCCTCTCAGTGTTACTTGTCCTTTTGCAGCAATAACAGATTTAAGTTGTCTCGGATTTGTATCTATGAGCTTTACATATTTTGATTTTGGCATTTTCTTTCATTCAATTTAATACATGGTGTGCATGCATTCAATGCAAATCCCTTCTAACTCTGCCAAATTAGATGGAGAATGTTGGTAGACAGCTTCTGGTCACATTTCTGGTCAAGCAGTTAGATTTAATCTTGGCTTTGACTCGGCCATTCCAAAACACAAACCTTTTTTATGCTAGTCCTTTGTAATGGTTGACTTGTGCTTTGCCTTATTGTGCTGTTGGAGCATATATTTCCACCCTTAATGCAGAGGTATGGCTGACTGAAACAGATTCCCCTCAACAATTTGCTTATATTTGGAGCAAGTTTTCCATTTCCTCCTGTTGAAAAGCAACCCAAGAGCATGATGCTACCACCAACGTGCTTGATCACAGGAATGGTGTTACCAGGGAGTTGGGTTGTATTTGGTTTCTGCTGACAACAAAATCTTTTACATTTTTAACATAGCTTTTCTCAAAAGTGGCTTTCTTCTGACCACTCTCCCATAGATCTCTGTAGCTAGACTCTCGGACACTTCTCTGACAATTGCCAATCACGCCTAAGCACTTTGTTGTAATGGATTTCACAGTGCTTCAAAGCTTTGCTGAAGTTTTAATAACCTTCCCCATCTTTTTTCTTCATAACAACTTAATTTCAAAGCATCACATACAGTGTCTTGGTCTTCATTATAGCAAGACTAATTACAAATTAAGCACCTTATTTTCTTTTGTTGGAATTGATATTCCTAGACTCCGTTCTCTGTAGACGGACACTGCTTAAAGTTTAGTATCTAAAATAAATGTATACACCAACAGGACAGAAAATCACAAATAAATATTAAATACTTAAAGAAAAAAATATTATTTGAAATATGTAAAGAAATAACATATCTAAATACTCACTGATGGCTTTCATAATTATGGGGAAAATAATGATTTAAGTTATTTGATTAAGCGCAAAAAGTAAGGTATTGTTCCTCAATATATGAAATATTAACCACAATATATGAAACATTAATAACATTTTGCAAAGCAGATATATGCATATTTACTGACTACAATGCACCAACACAATGTTCATCATTTCTTGAGTTACAAGTTAAACATGTGCCAATATTAACACACAAAAACAAACAATTGTATTATGTTTAATACTTTAGTATCACAAGTTAGGCAAGGGCAACGTGAGTTTTTTTTTTAAATTGATGCTTTATTGAGAGTTTATTGAGCGCAAGGCTGCTCAAACATGCAGTGCATACAATGAATATTTTATACAGACTGTGGTTGAAACAGAAACCGTCACAAGTGAGGCAAAGTAAACACCAGATAAGTAACTTATTTGATAACCATCAGAAGGTTGATCATTCAGAAATGAACCAACCTCATAAATACACAAAGTTGTCAAAGAAAAATGTTGATAGATAAAGCATGTAAATATTAGCTGTTTTGAATTATAACTGAATAAATAGCAGCATCCTGTAAAGGGGATCATATAGCCAAATGTGATTAGTAAAGAAATAGAACATGAAAAGTACCAAAAGAGCAGTGCAATTGCTTATGTATTTTAAAAGGCACAAATGAACAGAAATGTTTTCAGTCTGACGTGGCTAAGATAAAAGTTTGAGGTCATGGTTCTCTTCCTGAAAAGATTGGGATGTCCTATTCAGGTGAAAAGACCTTACTTCTGTGGATGAGTTTAAATATCTTGGGATCTTTATGAGTGATGGAATAAAGTGAAGAGTCAGGGACAGCAGGATTGGTTCAGCAACAGTCACGCTACAAGTCTGTGCTGGTGAAGCAAGAGCTCAGTTCGAAGTCAAAGTTCTATTTCTACTTCAGTGGTGTAATGCAAAATTACCGGGTATGCTGCAAGAGCAAGGGAGAGGTCCCTATGGGACCAGGTGGGGGAGTAACATTACCGGGCCGAAACTACATTGCAAAAATATCATTGATGAGCACTGACTCAAGCTGGCTGGCTTCTGTCCATTCAAACTGAGAGGTCTCATACTTTAGACATTTACTACCAGTGGTTTTAAGCTGCCTCATAAAATGTTCACCCTAATCCCGGCCAAAAGAACAAAGAAATTTTATTCTCACAAGCACATCAGTGTGAAATTTTCAAATGCTACTACTTAGATGTCCATATTTGTAAACATGGAATTGTGGAAAAAGTATGCTACATTATTACCTTTAACTGTGATCAAAATATGCTTTTCTTCTTTCGTTAATATCCATGATCCATGCAGATAATTAAGGGTGCTTTTACATATGCAGTTTTTTGTCTGGTTGAATTGAGCCCCGGTGCAATTTCCTCTTTGTTGCTGTTCATTTGTGCAGGTGAGAGCACAGCAATCACACTCCGTAGTGGACAACAGCAATCTTGCTGAGATGGTGTCGGTAAGGTTTAATTTGAATTCTAGCGTGAGTCACAGGCAGTGCGAAAGTGATTCAGTCCTAAATTGAGCCAAATGCAGTGAGTGAAACCAAACATGCCCTGTGTTTTGGGTTGCAGGCGACATTTATATATCCATGTAAGCTGCTAACATAAGCAACGAGTCACAAAGTAAGCAAATAGAACAGAAATGCTACTGAAATGTGATATGATTTTCACTGATTTGAACTCAGAAACTGACTACTATGTAAAAGCACCTTAAACTTTTTGTGTGGTTGTTTTTTCCTGTCCTGATCTGGGGGCCTCTGAATGCTGGGGCCCCCCTGCCCTACATGCTGTGCTTGCTCATCCTCTACTCCAGTGTTTTACTTGTCAATTTATGTCCCTATCCTCACCTATGGTCAAGTGTACCCTGTTCAAAAGTTTATATCACCCTGCTCTTAATGTAGTGTGTTTCCTCCTTTAGCATCAGTGAATGCTTGCTGCCTTTTTTGCACAAATTAAAGCTCAAGGACTTTGGATATCTAAAGAACATGCTGATTGTAAATTTTGACTTTTAACTTTATTTTTTAAAGGTCCAATTTGTCTTCAGTAGTTGTGCGGCAACTGCTTAATACAAGATTCATATATTTTTTAAGACTCATATTGCAGCTTCCTTCGCATGTCTGGAATTATCCTACATAAAGTCTCATGCCCCTGCCACAAAACATTTCTAATAGAGATGCACCGATACAAAATTTCTCAGCCGATACCGATAATCGATTATTCAGAGTGATATCGGCCGATACCGATAACCGATACCGATAGTTATACCTTCTTTTAAATTTATAATAATTAATTCCACAATTCTGAAAGAAATGCAAAAAAAAACCTTTATTCTCTCCAAGTTGTTCCATTTCAAAGGGAACTCCACATTGCGTTTAGCATAACACTATGGGAGCACCCTTGTGTGCGACCAGCCTCTGAAGCTTGTGTAAAATCATGCCTATTTATAGGCCTGCCGTGATCAGGTGACGTGGCAATTAAACGCGTCGCGTGATATATATATATGGCACTTGTGAACCGCACCGTCAGCCTTATTATCTTCAGCGAGACTGCATGTTGGTTGTTTGTGTAAAGAAACAAAAAGATGCTTCATTTCCTCTCTATCTTTTCTCAAAATCTCTGGACTTTTCTATCCCTTTAAAAAAAGAGAAGGAAAAAAAGGAAAGAGGGAGAGAGAAAAATATGAGTGAGAAAATTCAGGAAGTGTGTTCCACCTTGGTCCAGTTTCATCATGGGGAGTAGTGCACACTTTCTGTGTGAAGTGTCTAGACAGGAGCATGCGATGGCAGCCCTCAAGAGGTCTGACTGTGCATTATAACGCCTATATTATGCAGCTCCACTTGCGACTTGCTCTTTTCTCGGAAGCCGTAGCGAGTTGTGTTTCAGAGCCTCGCGGATCTGGGCCGGCTGCTGCCGAGGCAGCAAGCTGTCTCAGGTCCGGGGGATCTCTTATGGATCCAGAAGAGGAGCCAAAGATGAGCGCTGCTCTATCTCTTGCTCTGTCTTCCGGGTCCGGCTAAAAAAACACACACAAAAATAATAGTAATAATTCCTCTCTGACTCCGAGGAGCCGGAAGGGTGTGTTAAAAACTGAGAACAGCATATAAAGAGCTGCATGAAGAGATTACTATGGTTGGATGGGCTCTTTTTCTCCCCAGTGAAAATAAATCCCTCACACTGCAGAAAACCCTGTTACTACATGTAAACCTGTTAAGGGAACAAGACGTTGCATTTAGCATAACACTATGGGAGCGCCCCTTGTGCGTGACCGGCATCTGAAGCTTGTGTAAAATCATGCCTATTTATAGGCCTGCCGTGATCAGGTGACGTGGCAATTAAGTGCGTCGCATGATATATATATATGGCACCTGTGAACCACGCCATCAGCCTCTATTTTCTGGAGTGAAGATGCAATTGACAGGCCTACCCTGTTATGACAAAGCTACGCAATGTCTCGTTCCCTTCTCAGGGAACGGGGTTACATGCATAACCCAGACATTCCCTTTCAAAGGGAACTCCACATTGCGTTTAGCATAATACTATGGGAACGAGAATACCCACTCCGTCATACCGAGGGTACGGCCTGTTCAAAAAGACCCAAGCCCGAGGATCACTGCAAGACACTCGAGCCCAGGGCAGAATGAATATCCAGGCTGCAATATCGAATGAATGTGTGTGGCGTAGACCACCCTGCAGTAGAACATATATCCTGTAAGGATACCTCGTTGGACAAAGCCTTCGAGGAGGCGACCCCCCTAGTGGAATGAGCCCTTATGCCCAGAGGCATAGCGAGACCGTGCGCCTCATAAGCGATAGAGATTGCTTCCACTATCCAATTAGAGATGCGCTGCTTTGACACAGCATCACCTCTACTGTCGCATACCAAGCAGACCAGCAGCTGCTCTGACTTATGCCAATGGCTGGAGTGGTGGATGTAAGTACAGAGAGCCCTTACTGGACACCGCAGGTGCTTTCTCTCTTGTTCTGGTGTGAGGGCATAAAAACCTGCAACACCACAGGGTGGGCAGCAGATGTATATATAATCCGGCCTAGGATACAGGAAAGCTTTGGCTAATCCAGGGGTAAAGGCAAGGCAGGAAGGGCAACTGTAGATCTTGTAGATCTACTACTCATTGAGAGATGTCAGGGCCAGCAGAAGAGATACCTTTAGAGTTAGAAGCTTCTCAGAGGCTGACTCTAAGGGCTCAAATGGGGTGCCTGACAGACATTCCAGGACCACAGAAGGTCCCAGGAAAGTATGCGTGACCTGCAGAGGAGCCTCAGCCGCCTGACACAACGCATAAACCTCGAAATTAGAGGATGTTGCCCCACAGAGGCTCTATCAACAGGGGCGTGGATGGCCAAACTGGTGGCCACATAAACCTCGATTGTAGAAGAAACCCACCCCGCTGAGAAACATTCTTGTAAGAACTCCAGGACTGTAGCTATTGCACAGTTCACTGGGTCTACAGTGGATCCCTGCGAAAGGGAATCTCCAAAGGAGTGCCATCTAGCAGGGATATCATCTCTCAGAACCATATTCAAGCTGGCCAAAGAGGTGCTACTAGCAGCAGACATAGACTGTCTTGGCGAACTCGCTAGAACTTGTGGGAGCAGAGCGATCAGGGAAAAGCGTACAGATGTGACCTCAGCCACACGTGCACCATGGCGTCCAGCCCTAATTGTGAGGGAGGAGTGAGGGCAAACCACAGTGTGTTGTCTCCTCAGAGGCGAACACATGCAGTCCTGCTTGGCAAAACCTCCGCCATATGGACTCCACCAGTGCACCCTCCAATAAAAGAAAAGGGAAAAAAAACACACACAAAAATAATAGCAATAATTCTTCTCTGACTCCGAGGAGCCAGAATGGTGTACTGAGAGCAGCATATAAAGAGCTGCTTGCTAAGGCTGGATGAGCTTTTTTTCTCCCCAGTGAAAGTAAATCTCCCCTTTCTTCCTGAAGTGGAAGAAATACAAAATATCGGGCTTCTGGGGGAAAACCATGCATAAGCCATATTTATAAGTCCACGATGGTGGACTATTTGGCCATTGGTGGGAATGAACAGCATGGCTATTTAGCTATGCTGAAGGTGGAGGAGGCGCTTGCGAGCTACCTCTCTCCATCAACAGCAGGTAATTTAGGGGGGCTGGCTGTGCCATCCAAGCCACCATGTAAGGCCACTGTGGCATTGGTGGGCAAGGCCTATGCAGTAGTAGTCTTGCTTATGGTCACAGCAGACAATGACAGTGTTGCAGGCCTAACAAGAAGACCTGCTGAGTGAGTTTGACATATGGCAGCATTCAGCCAGTTCCTTCCGTGTTGTGTCGAGTTCAGCCGGGCATGCATGAGTGGAGCCCAGGTCAGCGTTAGGGCGAGGGAGACACAGAAGGCGAGTATGGCAGCCAGCCAACGCCCGCAAACAGCCAGGGGAACCGGTCGGCCACAGTCGCGGCCTGCAACTAGGCTTGATCTGAGAATGGTCATAAAGGCCAAGCAGAAAAAGAAGAGCAGTCCTGAGGGGCCATGGAGGGACGCGTCAGGGGACATGAGGTTGTTAGGGCAGTTAGCCCCAGTGCTACTATTGGGCCTCCCCTAGCCAAGGCTGTCCCAAGTTTTCAGTGTTCTCTGTTCAGCGAGCTGTCACAGGGCAACGAAAAGCTTATGCTTTCCCTCCAATAGAATGTGTAATAGTTAACATCACTAAAAGACCGTCTGGCAGCATGGAAACTACTGCCAAATGTGTCTCCATGGGTTCTGTCTACCATAGAAAAGGGTTACCGGGTCCAGTTTAGAGCTCAACCCCCCTGGTTCAGAGGTGTGCTCACCACAGTAGTCAGCACAGACCAGAGCCCAACATTAGAGCAGGAAGTAAGATCCCTCTTGGACAAAGGGGACATAGAACGTGTACCCCGTTCTCTGAGGGAGGGAGGTTTTTACAGCCATTTATTCCTGGTCTGCAAAAAATAGAGGAGTATGCAGCCAATTTTAGACCTGCGTCATCTGAACTGTACTTTTCAGACATACAAGTTCAAGATGCTGATGCCCAAACTTATTGTTCCACAGATTCAATTTGAGGACTGGTTTGTGACGATAGATCTAAAAGGTGCATATTTCCACATAGCCAAAATCGGGTTCTTCCCTTCTGGATAGCTTTATCCCCTCGCACCTTCACAAAGTGCATGTATGTCATTCTGGCTCCACTGTGGCTCCAGGGCATACATGTACTAAGCTACCTGGATGACTGGTTAATTCTAGCACAATCCAGGGAACTGGCGGTTCAACATCGAGATGTTGTTCTTGCCCACATGAAGAGCTTGAGGCTCAGGTTGAACCTCAGAAAAGTATGCTTTCTCCACTGCAGTGGACAATTTTTCTAGGGGTTACATGGATTCTACTATGATGATGGCGTTTCTATCCCCAGCATGCGTAGGGTCAATCCTATTAACATTGAGCAAGATAAAGCTGGATCTTGGCAGCCAACGTCAATAGCAGCCAATGTCAATTGAGAGGTCACCATAAGTTTACAGACAACACAGCGGTGGTCTTATATATTGACTACCAGGGAGGATTATGTCTGTGCCCCCTGTTCAGACAGGCGCAACTAATTCTCTTCTGGGCAGAGGGAAAGTTTTGGCAGTGAGTGCAATGTACATTCTGCTCAACTGGAATGTGGGGGAAGACATCCTATTGAGGCAGGGGCTGAGGCCCAGGGATTGGTGGCTCCATCCACAAGTGGTGGAGTCCATATGGCGGAGGTTGGCCAAACGGGACTGCATGTATTCGCCTCCGAGGAGACAACACACTGCCCGCTTTGGTTCACCCTCACTCCTCCCACACAATTAGGGCTGGATGCCATGATGCACATGTGGCCAAGGTCACATCTGTACACTTTTCCCCCAATCACTCTGCTCCCACAAGTTCTAGCAAGAGTTCGCCAAGACAGTCTACATCTGCTGCTAGTAGCACCTTATTGGCCAGCTCGAATATGGTTCTCAGAGATAATATCCTTGCTAAATGGCACTCCTTGGGAGATTCCCATCCGCAGGGATCTACTGTCTCAAGTCGGAGGGCTGATTTATCACCCGCTGCCGGAACTATGGAAATTGTGGGTCTGGCCCCTGAGGGGCACCTGCTCATAGATTCTAGTCTCACAACTGAGGTTGTAGAGAGCATGTTGAACCCTAGAGCACCATCCACAAGGAAATTGTATGCGCTCAAGTGGCAGCTTTTTGTCTTGTGGTGTGAGGAACGCCAGCTAGACCTAGTGAACTGCACAATAGCTACAGTCTTAGAGACCTTTCAATGACATTTCTCAGCAGGGTGGGCTTCTGACTCTAAAGGTAGCTCTTCTGCTGGCCCTGACATCTCTCAAGCGAGTAGGAGATCTACAAGCTATGTTGCCCCTTCCTGCCTTGACTTTACCCATGGATTAGCCAAGGTCTTCCTGTATCCTAGGCCAGATTATATTCCTAAGGTGCCTACATCTGCTGCCCAGCCTGTGGTGTTGCAGTCTTTCTGCCCTCCTCTATTCCTCACACTGGAACAAAAGAGAATGCACCTGCTGTGTCCAGTAAGAGCTCTCTGTACTTACATCCACCGCTCCGGCCAGTGGAGTAAGTCATAGCAGCTGCTGGTCTGCTTGGCGGCAACAGTAGAGGTGATGCTGGGTCAAAGTAGCCCATCTCTAATTGGATGGTGGAAGCAATCTCTATCACTTATGAGGCCCGCAGTCTCGCCACACCTCTGGGCATAAGGGCTCATTCCTCTAAGGAGGGTCGCCTCCTCGAAGGCTTTGTCCAATGGGTTATCCTTACAGGATGTGTGTGCTGCTGCAGGGTGGTCTACGCCACACACATTCATTCGATATTACAGCCGGGATATTCATTCTGCCATGGGCTTGAGTGTCTTGCAGTGACCCTCAGGCTTGGGTCTTTTTGAACAGGCCGTACCCTTGGTATGATGGAGTGGGTATTCTCGTTCCCATAGTATTATGCTAAACACAATGTGGAGTTCCCTTTGAAAGGGAACGTCTGGGTTACGCATGTAACCCTGTTCCCTGAGAAGGGAACGAGACGTTGCGTACGTTTGTCATACCGGGATAGGCCTGTGAATTGCGTTTTCGCTTCAGATAATAGAGGCTGATGGCGTGGTTCACAGGTGCCGTTTTTACATCAAGTGATGCGCTTAATTGTCACGTCACCTGATCAAGGCAGGCCTATAAATAGGCATGTTACATAAGCTTCAGATGTTGGGCGCTCCCATAGTGTTATGCTAAACGCAACATGGAGTTCCCTTCTCAGGGAACAGGGTTACATACGTAACTCAGACGTTTCACAGTAACTGGTCTCATAAACAGAAAACACATTACTCAAATTAACATTAACACATGCACTAAATTCTGAAGATTAAAGTAAGATTTCTTAACGTATTGAATGTTATTAATTCATATTAACATTGACTGAATTATAAAAAACCTCCTGTTAGGCTCACATTCACACACCACAAACAAAAGCATTTCTACTTCATCATTGAACATCAAACAGGTAATATATAATATAAACTTTCTTATATATTAACATTACCTGGATATGAAATACACTACAAATATATTTTTCTTTGCAATATATACTTTTTTGTCAACTCATCTTCATTTAAATCTTTCAATGGTATACTGGCCCTTTAATTCAGCTCGAGCAGCACAGCAAAAAAATTAGAATAAATTGACTCCTACCCAAACTCCCGCTTCACTGCTGTTCACTTCCGGTGTAAAATTTTAGCAGTGCAGAGATTACAGAGATTACAAACTGCAGTCTTGTCATCATTCCACACAAGAGACATCTTCTTTACACACAGCATGAAATCGATGTGTTTTCCCACCCTCTTTTGAATGCTAGGATATAATCGGCCCTGAACATCGGATGTTTTTGAACTATCGGCAGATAGTGTGAAAAATAGCCTTTAGAAATTAGAAATTAGAGATGCACCGATGTATCTGCCGATAATCGGTATTGGCTGATACATCAATGTATCTCTGATTTCTAATGTGGTCTCATTCTGCTGAGGTGAAGGGTTGTCATCAGTCTATTAAAATTAGTGTCATAGAGCAAAAGAAAGAACATGTAGGCATGTTTTTGAAAAGGAGCTGTATTTCTGCATATTGCAACATCTCTAGTTGTTCCACAAATGGTCTTGGTAACATCAAATGTTTATGTACTTGAATTGAAATTCTTTGACAGAATGGAGGACCTCATCAACTTCTTCAGGGCTGTTTCTGAGTCCACTGTTGAGAAAATAGAAAAGATATCTGGAGCACAATAATCATATATTATTTAATTATTAATTTCATGCAACATAGTATAGTGAGAAAAGACAGGTGAGCTGATGATTGCATCTTTTGCAATACTACCTTTCAGTGCCAATGAGAGAAAGATTACTTTATCTTTACATTCAAAAATTTTTTTCCATCAATTCTGATAAACCAAATTAACATTTACATTTATGGTATTTGGCAGGTGCCCTTATCCAGAGCGACTTACATGAGCAGTTGAGGGTTTAGGGCCTTGCTCAAGGGGCCAACAGTGGCAGCTTGGTGGTGATGGGGTTTGAACTCATGATCAATACTTCTTAACCACTGTGCTATCAGGTTTGCAAAGAAAAGCCATCAGAAAGAGGATGACCTCTACATTATCAAGTCAGTCCAAAATAATTTTAGATTCCCAAACATTAGTTTTCTAGCACAAAATTAAATGTTACAGAAAAAATGTTATGTTATGTTATGTCATTAAAGAAAGCAGCATATTATGTAAGAGACACTTTTCAGGCAAAAAACACAATGAAGGCTGCTGGGTTTTGCCGCAAAAAAAAGAAGTGAGTGTGACGGTCAAAGTTTCCAGAAGAACCGTGGCTGCTTCTGTAAGATGCTCAATAAAACTTACAGCTCATTTCCTTATAAAACTGCACAAAGTGTACCAGAGACTATTATTTTTATTTCTATTTTTTTGTCACACCAAATATTGACTTTGATTCATTTACTACTGTTTAAAAGTAGAAACATTTAATTTGATTATTTTGAAGGCATCTTTGCTCTACAGCATTTCTTTGCATGTGCCTAAAACACACACACACACACACACACACACACACACACACACACACACACACACACACACACATATATATATATATATATATATATATATATATATATATATATATATATATATATATATATATATATACACACAGTGCTGTGAAAGAGTATTTGCTGATTTTTTCTGTTTTTGTGTATATGTCATACTAAATAGTTTAAGATCTTCATACGAAATACATCATGAAACAAAGGCAACCTAAGAAACCTTTATCTAGGCCACTCCAAATCTTTAATTCGGTGTTTGGTTTACAAACACACATACACCTCAATATGTCAACTTTGTGAGTTTATTTGCTTAAATAGCTGATAAGCAGAGGTAAACCAGCGAAGGTATTTTTGTGTATTTCTTTGTTTGAAGAGTTGATAAAGTACATTCGCTTGAAACATCCTGTTTCTCTGGAAATGTTGTTAAATTCTTAGATTTCATAGCTAGTAAAATAAATGTATTGCTTCTTTGTAACCTTTATCTACATGTTTGCTTTGTGATGAAGGACATTGATCCAGAAACATCGTGTTTCTCTGTAAAATTTGTTTACCATGCTAAATTTTAGAGACACCAACACACAAAAAAAAACTGATTGTATATTTCAAATCTTTTATATACAGGACAGTTTGTCCATAACACACAAACAACTTTGACAGCAAAGTCACCAAATATTTATCTTCATATGACCTATTCATATATGGAGATACAGTTCCCTCCGATAGTATTGTAATGGCAAGGCCTTTTCTACTGTTTTTGCTATACACTGAAGACATTTGGGTTGGAGATCAAAAGGTCAGAATTTCAGCTTCATTTCCTGATATTTACATCTAGTTGTGTTAAACAACTTAGAACATGGGACTTTTGTTGGCAGTCTACCAAATTTTAAGGTGAGCAAAACTATAGGATCAGATAGTCTTAAAGTACATTTTAAGTAAATAACACTTAATATTTGGTTGCATATCCCTTGCATGCAATAACTGCATTAAGCTGGCAACCCACTGGCATCACCAAACTGTTGCATTTTTCTTTTGTGTTGCTTTTTGAGGCTTGTACTGCAGCTTCTTTCATTTGTTGTTTGTTTCGGGGGGTTTCACCCTTTAATCTCCTCTTCAGGAGTTGAAATGCATGTTCAGTTGGGTTAAGGTCTGGTGGTTAACTTGGCCAGACTAAAACCTTTCACTTTTTCCCCCAGATGAAGTCCTTTGTTGAGTTTGCAGTGTGTTTTGGGTCATTATCTTGCTGTATGATCCTCTTAATAAGATTGGATGCATTTTGTTGTAAATTGGCAGACAGTATGTTTTTGTAAGCTTATGAATTCATTCTTCTGCTACTATCAAGAGCTACATCATCTATAAAGATTAGTGAACCGTTCCAGAAGCAGCCATGTCACTACCTCCACTATGATTGACCAGTTAGCTTGTATGTTTTGGATCATAACCAGATACATGGGAAACTTGCTTGCTGTCATTAAGACAACAACGAACTTTTATACCAGAATATTGTTTAGACAAATTTGAAGTCATCTGTCCAGAAGCTTAAGCTGGATCGAAATTTGGTCATGCAACAGGACAATGATTCCAAGCACATCAGCAAACTGACATCTAAATGGCTAAAGAAGAAAAAATCAAGCTGTTGGCCAAGTCCAGACCTCAACCCAACTGGGATGCTTTTGGTGGGTTTTAAGGGAGTTGTGCATAAACAAATGCCCTCAAACATCACTGAACTGAAGCAATGTTCTAAAGAAGATTTGGCCAAAATTTCTGAAATAGTGTGAGAGACTGATAAAGTCCTACAGGAAATGTGTATTATTAAATGTGTAGTTATTTTTTGCCAAAGAGGGTTGTACATAGTATTGAATTATAGGGTATACTTATTTTTCCCACCTGGTTTCTAAATATTCGTTTACTTTGTGTAAAACTATTGGTACATATTGAAATCTGTTCACCTGAGATCATTTGTTGGTTTGTAGAAGTTGGTGAGGACCACACAAATTGTTATTTAGGCCCTGATAAATAAAAAGATAAAATTGAAAGAGGGTATACTCTTGTTTTGTGTGTGTGTGTGTGTGTGTGTGTGTGTGTGTGTGTGTGTGTTCACTAAATATTGTGAAAGCTTTTTTGCAACTATGATTTTTTTAAATTGTTTATTTTCATTTCTATTTATTGGCTTTATCTCTTATTTCTTGAGTAAACATGTTTTTCATTTTTGTATTTGACACAGCTATACAGTGGAGCTTGAAAGTTTGTGAACCCTTTAGAATTTTCTATATATCTGCATAAATATGACCTAAACATCATAAAATTTTCATACAAGTCTTAAAAGTAGATAAAATATATTATACTTGGTCATTTATTTATTGAGGAAAATGATCCAATATTGCATATCTCTGATTGGCAAAAGTATGTGAACCTTTGCTTTCAGTATCTGGTGTGACCCCCTTGTGCAGCAATAACAGCAACTAAACATTTCCAATAACTGTTGATCAGTTCTGCACATCAGTCTGGATGAATTTTAGCCCATTCCTCAGAACAGAACAGCTTATATTATGTAAGACACACTTTTTAGACAAAAAACATAATAAAGACTGCTGTGTTTTGCATGCAAAAAAGTGAGGGAAAAGAACCACACATGTGTGTGATAGTCACATTGCAATTGTAGCCAAAACTTGTTTTTAGCCTCATTTTTTAAAAATCTGGATATGATATGTATTACCTTGAGCAGATCTAATCAAATTATGCAGCTGTAAAATAGATTTGATATGTCATAAATATTCTCTCCTTGACAATTTAAAATGTCAAAATTCTTTTTGTTATATGCTAATGCACGCATGTCTCTTAGTTCAATGCTTTGTTCTTTACATGGTTTTCTCAAGTTGAAGAGCAGAAAAGCAGGATAAAGTCATATTTTAATAAAAACAGAAACCACAAAAGAACTAAAGACAACATGCTAAAGCTATAATTTCACACTATCCCAATGTAGACGATGTACCGTTTTGAAAGAGTCTTTGGGGTGAATGTGCATGTTGGAGCCGTTTGGAGACTCAGGCATGTAGATGAAGCCGTTACTCGCGCAGTGGAATGAAGGATTATGCATTTAGTCTCAGTGGCCACTGTGACTTGAAGTGATTTTTACTGACCGGTTCAATGAGTGCTGTCAGCAACACTCACTGCTTGCAAGATCTTCCACAGATTACTGTTAAAGATGTCAGTCACATTGTGAGGTTGGCATCTATCACTCCATCTAGTAAGAAGGAGAATGGCTTTAAATGCTATGTTTCGACTTATATCAACAACTTTGAGGGTAAGTATTCTCAAGGTTTTTTTTGGTTTTTTTTAAAAACGGATATGGATTAATTCACACACCATGTTTTTAATCCAATGTCAGTTCAATCGTGACAGAAGACCCGCCTGGACTGAATGAAGATCTCTGTGAAGTAATCACGTGGTCGCTATGCGGTGACATTTTCACTTAGGGGTGTACTCACTTTTGTTGCCAGCGGTTTAGACATTAATGGCTGTGTGTTGAGTTATTTTGAGGGGACAGCAAATTTACACTGTTACACAAGCTGTCCACTCACTACTTTACATTGTAGCAAAGCGTCATTTCTTCAGTGTTGTCACATGAAAAATATAATCAAATATTTACAAAAATGTGAGGGGTGTACTCACTTTTGTGAGATATCGCGTTCAGTGATCGCAACATTTAGCTGGTGGCTGAATGATATGTATGTCGAGCCGCGGTACCTGTGAGTAATCCTACAACTTCGCGTCTGGTGTTTGTTCAACCCTATGGTAAGTACATCTCTCCCTTTTTCACATTGGGACTTGGTAGATTTAGTTTGACTCCACTCTTTGTGTTAAGGTGAGAGTGGGGAGTTGAGCATCTAAATCTAATCTAAGGCAAATCCCTAGCCAAAGACGCTACATGTGACGCCGCTGCTGTTTTGCTTGAACGGTTTCTGGTTCTACTTACTGTTTTGCTTCATGGTTTTATTTGTATTGTTTTACTTCAGTGTTTTGCGCTACCTCATTGTTTTGTTTCACCCGATCTGCTTTACTTACTGTTTTGCTTGATTGGTTTCTTGTTTTGTTTTCACGTTATTCTTTCTTGTTCTTGTTGTTTGCTCTAGTC
The DNA here is from genome assembly GCF_023375685.1 of Ictalurus furcatus. Lineage (NCBI taxonomy): Eukaryota > Metazoa > Chordata > Actinopteri > Siluriformes > Ictaluridae > Ictalurus > Ictalurus furcatus. Next base: position 11,370,239 of record NC_071273.1, read on the forward strand.
TTTTCTTTTTCTCTTATTTTTTGTCGTGTTAGTGTCTATTTTGTTGACTTTAGTTTTGGATGTATTTTTGGTTTGTTTTGTAACCACATATAGTATGAGCGGCTAAGCAGTAAATTAGTGTTCCCTTTCAAAGGGAGTTTCGACGTTGCGTTTAGCATAACACTATGGGAAGTGCCTCTCGCGTGCAACCGGTATCTGAAGCTTGTGTAAAATCATGCCTATTTATAGGCCTGCCATGATCAGGTGACGTGGCAATTAAGCACGTCACGTGATATAAATATGGCACCTGTGAACCACGCCGCCAGCCTTATTATTTTCTGCTAGACTGCATGTCTGTTGTTTGTGTAAAGAAACAAAAAGACGCTTCTTTTCCTCTCTATCTTTTCTCAAAATCTCATAACTTTTCTATCCCTTTAAAAAAAAAGAGAAGAAAAAAGGGGAATGAGCGAGACAGAGAAAAATATGAGTGAGAGAATTCAGGAAGTGTGTTACGCCTTGCTCCCATTTCATCACGGGGAATAGTGCACACTTTCTGGGTGAAGTGTTTAGGAGTGTAGCATGCGATGGCAGCCTCGAGAGGCTGCACATGGTAATGCCTACATTAAGCAGCTCGGCTCGCGACTTGCGCTCTTCTCGGAACCAGAAGCGAGTTGGGTTTCGGAGTTTCTCAGCGGGGTGGGCTCCTTCTACAATCAGGGTTTACGTGGCCGCCGTTTCGGCCAGCCATGCCCCTGTTGATGGAGCCTCTGTGGGGCAACATCCTCTAACTTCGAGGTTCATGCATGGTGTCAGGCAGCTGAGGCCCATCTGCAGCCCGCGCATACCTTCCTGGGACCTTCTGTGGTCCTGGAAGGTCTGTCAGGGACTCCATTTGAGCCCTTAGAGTCAGCCTCTGAGAAGCTTCTAACTCTAAAGGTATCTCTTCTGCTGGCCCTGACATCTCTCAATGAGTAGTAGATCTACAAGATCTACAGTTGCCCCTTCCTGCCTTGATTTTGCCCCTGCATTAGCCAAGGCCTTCCTGTATACTATGCCAGATTATAGTCCTAAAATATCTACATCAGCTGTCCACCCTGTGGTGTTGCAGGCTTTCTGCCCTCCTCCATTCCCCACACTGGAACAAGAGAGAATGCACTTGCTGTGTCCAGTAAGGACTCTCTGTACTTACATCCACCGCTCCGGCCAGTGGCGTAAGTCGGAGCAGCTGTTGGTCTGCTTGGCGGCAACAGTAGAGGTGATGCTGTGTCAAGCAGCGCACCTCTAATTGGATAGTGGAAGTAATCTCGATTGCTTATGAGCCACGTGGTCTCACTACGCCTCTGGGCATAAGGGCTCATTCCACTAGGGCATTCGTCTCCGCAAAGGCTTTGTCCAAAGGGATATCCTTACAGGATGTGTGTGCTGCTGCAGGGTGGTTAACGCCACACACACACATTCATTATTACAGCCTGGATGTTCGTTCCATCCCAGGCTCGAGTGTCTTGCAGTGACCCTCGGGCTTGGGTCTTTTTGAACAGGCCGTACCCTCGGTATAACAGAGTGGGTATTCTCGTATAGTGAATCCCATGTTATCAAAGTGTTATGTTAAATGCAACGTCGAAATTCCCTTTGAAAGGGAACGTCTGGGTTACGCATGCGAGACATTGCATAGCTTTGTCATACCAGGGCAGACCTGTGAATTGCGTCTTCCCTTCAGATAATAGAGGCTGATGGCGCAGTTCACAGGTGCCATATTTATATCAGGCGACGCGCTTAATTGCCATGTCACCTGATCATGGCAGGCTTATAAATAGGCATGATTTTACACATGCTTCAGATCACGGTCAGGCACTTCCCATACTGTTATGCTAAACGCAACGTCTCGTTCCCTTCTCAGGGAACAGGATTACATGTGTAAACCAGACGTTTTCCAGCCTCAAACCTGTTTCGGGTTTGTTTTTCCACACAACCACCTTACTATTGAGAGGGTGTATGTTGTGCCTTATTGTCTCCATGCTATAGTGGCTATATTTTTCATTTGTACTGTCTACCATGATTCTGGTTCTGCTTAGGTGCTGTTAACTGCCTCTATTTCGTGTGGTGGTGTCAGTGGGCCTGGGTGATCTAGCCACCACCCTATGGTGTCTGCAATTTGCTTCTTTCTGTTTATTGTTTAGTGTCTGTAATTTTGGGTTAACCGGTGTCTTCTTACTCCCCAGGAGCCAGTGAGTCTTGCTGGGACAGGGGAGGCTAGCTGCATTTATTTGGTGGTGTGTTTCACAGTGTGCTCAGTGTACCAACACAACAACTTCCTTAGGGTATAGGTAGTGTTTGATGATTTTGGTGTGACTTGCAGTGGGTTTGGATGCCCTCCCAAGTTGTAGCTGGCCTGCCTTGTCCCTGCCAACCCTGGGCCTGGAGAAGT